>NW_026571047.1:32433481-32450981 GCF_026225935.1 Boleophthalmus pectinirostris
ATCTCATGGATTAGTCATCGTTCCTCAGTTTCGTTGATACTAGTTTAGGTATCGATTAGATTAGATTTAGATTAGATCAGATTTCTGATATTTTTTTGACAACCCTACTTCTAATTACATGACTATGACTGACTATGAGTTTGAAGATCGTTTAATGCACAAATCGAGATCAAAATTCGATTAATCGCACAGCCTTAATAGTACGTTTGTTTATCAATGAAATTAAACAAGTGTATTAGAGTTTTATTTAGTGATAGTTTTATGTTTGTTCCTCGAAATCCAGTTGTTTTTTTATGAACGTTCTCGCTCTGGGCGTAAAAATCCAGCTCCTGTAACTGATATAAGACTTTACACTTTTGAAAACTTCTCCTTTATAAACCGAACCGTCTGAACAAACTCACTGATTGATTCATCTGCGACGTCCAAAGCATAAAATAAAATGAGTAAAATAAACTTTAAACATTGAAATAAGACATAGAAAAACATAAACGTGTCCAAAATAAACTATATATCCAGCTGTTTTACAATCTCTATATTTAAAAATGATTATAAATATACTTGTTTATATGAAAAATATCCAAATAAACAACTCGATTATATGAGTTTGGAGATCGTTTGACACACAAATCGAAATCTCCATCAGCCTTTTTTGCGTCATACATTATTCACGATAATTACTACATTGACCTACTTTTTAACAGCTGCAAGAATCCCTTTTGGGTGTTAATATTTACTTTTTCTTGGCACTACTGGTACATTTTTCGTTATTTTTTTGTCCGTATGATCAGATCTGAGGTGTAGAAGGTTGAATTCCTAACTTTAACCCACATAACAAACTCATTATTATCTACTGCAGCTTGTTGTTTTTGTGGTTTAAAACCGCTCTTGAGTTATTGCGTCAGTGACACCCAGAGTCTAAAAATAATCTGAACAAAAGAAGTAGTAAAAATAATAATAATAATAATAATTATAATAGCTCTGGGAAACACTCATCCCATTCGTCACATTCATATAAAACAACGTGGGCGAAGTGTCTCGGAATCTCGCCAACACAGAATGTCTGTCTTCTTCTACATCCATCTCGACGTTTTGTTTACTGTTGTGCTGTTCCACAAAAGAAACACAGACAAACGCCACGAGTTTGACGTCATGACTTCACAGCTCTTCTCTGATTGGCTGGTGCCCAAACTCGCACTTCCGGGGTTCTTGCGTCTAGTGCAGGGGTGTCAAACTCATTTTGGTCCGGGGGCCGTATCCAACCGACTTTGATCCCAAAGTGTCCGGATCAGAAAACTCATGTCATATAAACCCCAAAAATAACAAAAAAATTCAAATATTTGTGCAGAGAAACACAAATCTATTACAGAAATCTTTTTTAATTGATGAACTCTTTCTTTTACAAAATATTATAATATTATGAACAACCTGAAACTTTAAGAAAAATGCAATTTCAACACAATGTTTTAACATGAACTTGTATGTAAACAGGAATAAGTCAATTTTTCTTGTAAAATCCTGCACTCGGCTCCATTTTTCTCATGTTGGACATTTTTCTGATGAGGGTGTCACGGTCAACAGTCAAAACGATCGTCCTTTAAGAGCGTTTGGAAAGAGACAAGTCTTCATTTGTGCTGCTCTGGTGGGAGGGGCCACGTACAGAGACGCTGGAGACGCTGCTGTGATAAACACCACAGAAAATTAACAAGATTTTAATAGAAAATATCATTAAAATATTTTAGTAGAAAATCAGCCGAGGGCCAGATTAAAGGTCTTGGAGGGCCGGCTCTGGCCCCCGGGCCGTATGTTTGACACCCCTGGTCTAGTGTATCTGATTTCTGACCTAGTCGCTGGAGAGAAATTAAACTTGAGCGGAGGCACTAGGTGGTGACAGCTTGGCTAAAAAGTTTAATAAATTCCACACATGTAGGTGCCGTAAAATCATGGAAAATTCACTTTAGGTCATGAAAAAGTCAAGGAGAAGTTGTGAAATGTTATCAGTGGAAAAAGAGTGGAAACCCTGACTTTTACTACACTGTATATTGTTACTGTTAAGTCCACGCCCACTTTACAACTGCCTAATGCCTTGTTTACACCACTACAAAAGGGAGGTATTTCCTGGTTCACGGACCATAAAACACGTTATATTTAGATACAGACGATACACAAAGGTCAGAGATTGAAGCGATATCTGCTTTTGCAAGACATCTGCACACCGCACCGTTTGGATTTGAAGAAAATGAAACGTTCAATGCCACACCGTGAAACATTCCAGGCAAAGCAAACAGTAACTAACTAATATTTGATGCACCCTCCACCAGAAAAGTTACACAATGCAGCTTTAAATCAGTAACAGCGCGTGAAAACTGTCGGGTATGAAAAAAAAAAACCTTTGTCTGAGAAAATTATCTGCTAAAATAAATTGTCTAGTTTAGTTACTTAACTTTTTACTTATTACTTAAAGGTCCCACCTGCTCGTCTCCATGGTGATGTTACTGACTTGCTTGGAATGTTCCACGGTATAGCATTAAACTTTTCTTACTTTTCTTTATACTTTTCTAATATTGTTGTCACGGTGATACCACGGTGACACTTCACTTTGGTTTATCTGGTGATGTTAAAGGTTCACTGTGTAACTTTTTGGTTAGGGGTCCGTCACCTGTTTGTTTCTATGGATACGTCATCGCTCTGCCTGGAATGTTCCGCAGTGTGACTTTAAACAGCTCTACCTTACGTTTATTCAATTACAGGTGGTTTTAAAGCTTTAAAAAAATACGGAAAAAAAATAACATTCTGACTGTGAGCGGGGGTCGCCTCTCCACAGATCTGACCTGTAACTTGGTCTGGTTGGGTCTCCGTGGAGATAGAAAGGTTTAATGCCACACTGTGAGACATCTACGCTACATTACAGGTCAGATCTGTGGAGAGGCGGTCCTATTCACAGAAGGAGTTACTGTGGAAAAAATCATTATCGCGATTATTTTGGTGAATATTGAAATCGAAAATTATTTTTAGGGACATGATGCATTTATTCACCATTTCTCTCTCAAAAAACACTTTTTTATTGATAATTTATGCAAAACTTTCAAATTGAGAATAAATATAGGCTACAAATATGAACCTTAGAGCAGTTTTGCGATGTATAAAACATAAAATGAATAAATAAAATATACACTAAACATGAAATAAGACATAAAAACAAAAATGTATCCAAAATAATCTATACATCAAACTCTTCTACAATCTTTACATTTAGAAAACGAAATAAATATACTTGTTTATATTTAAAAAAATCCCAAAATAAACTTTTTTAAGCTTTAAATTGTTTCAACTCGATTATATGAGTTTGAAGATCGATTGACACACAAATCGAAATCGCGATCAAAATTCGATTAATTGTACAGCCTTATGCATAATGAATAAATGCTAGATGGAAATGTTTAAAGTCGTACTACGGAACATTCAAGGCAAAGCAATAATATCTCCATGGATACAGCTCAAGATCTTTCAGGAAAGGCTCATTTCTGTTCTGTCAGTTGGACTTTTTTAGTATCGATACCTGCAAAAAACGAGTATCCTGAGTTTCGATACTAGTTTTGTCGCTTAGAATCTGATTTTCGATATTTTTGACAACTCTAGTTCTAGTTCTTCTTCTTCTACATTTTTTCACACAGTTTTACATACAATACATGACATATACTTGTTTCTCTACTGCAAAATGGGAAGGTTCAACATCTACTTCCTTCTTAATACTTGTAATTATGATCAGATATTAAATAAATCCTGGTTAAGCCCTGGTTTAAAACTGGACTATAATTATCACCGTGTTTATTTACGCACGTGTAATTATATTTATTTGAGATTTCTGAAGGAATAATCGTCTGTTACTGTATAAACATTGGGCTGATAGTGCTGTAGCTCATCGTTTTACATAGTTAAAGGTGCACTGTGTAACTTTTCCGGTTGCTTGTTTCTATGGAGATGTCACTGCTCTGTCTGGAATGTTCCACAGTGTGACATTAAACAGCTCTACTTTACTTTTATTTAATTACAGATGGTCAAAAATACCTCAAAAAACAACATTGTGGCTGTGAGCGGCGTCGCCTCTCCGCAGATCTGACCTGTAACTTGGTCCGGTTTGGTTTCCGTGAAGATAGTAAGGTTTAAAGCTGTACTGTGGAACATTCCAGACAAAGGAAGCAAAGTTTACTTTTTACCGTATTTTCCGGACTATAAGTCGCTCCGGAGTATAAGTCGCACCAGTCAAAAAATGTTTAATGAAGAAGAAAAAAACATAAAAGTCGCACTTTTGGGGGGAAGTTTATTTTATAAAATCAGAGACCAGGAACTGACATTTTATCTTGAAAGTCAAGTTCTAGTAAAAACAATAGAAGAGAAAACAACAGACTGAAAAGGCATTTATATGTTAACGAGGGACGGGCATTCGATGAAATTTTCTTAATCGATCGTCGGAAGAATTAACGATCGATTATCGATTAATCATGAACGTTTTTATATTAAAATGATCATCATTATTATTACTATCTGCACTAATCTGCATAAATAAATTCAACTTTACGACATATAAACATAACGACTCTAGAGCCACATCAGCTGTTTGACATTATAATGTGTTTAATTCAGTTTTGTTCAAATCTCACAGAAACAAAACTTAAAACCACATCACTAATTTACATAAACTAAGTGAAGATAAAACTCCAGCTCTTGTGTCGCTGATGTGGTTCAATTTCTGTTGGATTAAAAGACATGACTCAGGTGAATACAGGTCAGTGTGACCAGATTTGTGTTTGTCAAAACCAGGACAGCGTACGGGGGGAGGGGGGCGGGGCCTCGTCATCCACATTGAGCGACTCTCACCTGGAAAAACTTTTTCCCACTGGACACCGAAAGTGTGGAATTTCTTGTACAAATCATCGTTAAATCCACATTTGTGCTTCGGTTCGTTACAGACTGACCCACTGTTTGTGTCTCGCTCCTTCTGATGCAGAGACACATGTACACACCTGTTTGGTCACGATACACACAGCAACATACATTCAGTTTGTCGAATTAAAATGAACGTAATCGATGAAATTCTTAATGATCAATTATCGATTAATCATGCTCATCCCTAATATTAACGTCACATATTAACAGTTATTCACCAAACTCACCTTAAACTGAGGTAAACGTTGCGTCGCTTCCTCTTCTGTGTCGCTGTCGTCAGACTCAGCATCAGTTCCAGTTAGAATTATTCTGGTCTTTCTGAATCCCGACAGGATGGTTTCGGTGTCACTGAAGTCCAGACTTTGTCCATCCGTCCAGTGACTTCAGGAAAGTTTCATGGTGCATCCTCCCAGCTGATGTGACTCTGTGTTCTCCATCCTCGCTTTCCGCCATCCCTCACAAGTTTCTCGCTCACTTCAAATTTTCTTTCTGTTGCTCGATTACCGTTTTCAGCTGCGGATTTCACTATTTGCAGCAGAACAGCGGCTTTTTCTGCAGGAGACATGCGCAGTAGAGCCAAGTGACAATGATACAGGAGTAATAGTCGTACTAGATACTGACACACAAGACTAGAGCCTCTCGTGGCTGTCAGTCTGAAAATGTTAATACATAAGTCGCACCGGAGTATAAGTCTCAGGAAACACGCAAACCATGAAAAAAAGTGCGACTTATTGTCCGAGAAATACGGTAGTTAAAGGAGCATTGTGTAAAGTTTTTAGCGGAACATTTTATTTCTTTTTCTGGAATGTTTTCACAGTATGACATTAAATCTTCACGGAGACCAAACCGGACCAAGTCACAGGTCAGATCTGCGGAGAGGCGACCCCGCTCACAGTCAGAATGTTTGTTTTTCGAGGTATTTTTGAGCTTTAAAACCATCTGTGATTGAATAAATGTAAAGTAAAGCTGTTTAATGTCACGCTGTGGAACATTCGAAGCAGAGCAATTTAGCATTTTGAGCTTTGGAGGTCTGTTTTTGAGGAGGTAACGACATTAAAACACGACTTAAAGCTCACGAGAGTTAAGTTTGTGTAATATAGAACCTGTAGTGCTGTTGTTGTGTCCTGTTCGTGTTATTCAGTGAACCGTGGTAAGTGTTTATAGGTCACATTCACAGCAGATAAGCGTTTCAGATAAAGTCTAACTTCCTTGTTGTTTTACAGTAGTTTAACCGTAAACGGGTGGTCAAGGTTTAATTGAAAAAGTGTTCGATTTGATTTGTTTTCATAATTCGAGTTTGTGCCGAGAGAGAAACGATAAACAACAGAAAAGTACGTTTGTCGAAAAGGAAGAAGGAAGAAGGAAAACTTACATTAACCCGCCCCTGTCTAGTATCGAAAATCAGACCCTAATCGATTCTAAAACAGGTATCGAAACTAGATACTCATTTTTCACAGGTAACGATACTAAAAACCAACTGACAGGAAGAGCAGAAACTTTCCTGAACGTCATTAGAATGATCTGGAGCTGGATCAGAACAAGTGTAAGAGCACAGAGACATGGACCTGGTTTAGATCTGGTTTAGACCTGGTTTAGATCTGGTTTAGACGTGATTTAGACCTGGTTTAGACCTGGTTTAGTTGGTTTAGGTTTAGACCTGGTTGAGACTGGTTTAGACCTGGTTTTGACCTGTTTTTGACCTGGTTTAGGCCTGGTTTAGACCTGGTGGAGATCTGGTCGAGACCTGGTTTAGACCTGGTTTAGACCTGATTTAGACCTGATTTAGACCTGGTTTAGATCTGGTTTAGACCTAGTTTAGACCTGGTTTAGGCCTGGTTTTGGGTGGTTTAGACAGGATAGACCCTAAACCAGAACTGAACTAGAACTAAAACTAGAACTAAACCAGGACTAAACCAGAACTAAACCAAATTTAAACCAGAACTAAATCCAGGACTGAAACAGGACTAAAACCAGAATTAAAACCAGGACTAAACCAAAACTAAACCAGAACTAAAACCAGGACTAAACCAGAATTAAAACCAGGACTAAACCAGAACTAAACCAGAACTAAAACCAGGACTAAACCAGAATTAAAACCAGGACTACACCAGAACTAAACCAAATTTAACCCAGAACTAAAACCAGGAATAAACCAGGACTAAAACAGGACTAAAACATCACTAAAATCAGATCTAAACCAGGTCTAAAGCAGGACTAAAACAGGATTTAACCAGGACTAAACCATACTGTGTGGACCATGTCTCCTCCCGTACGCCACGTTAAAGTAAAGGTGCATTTCGTAACTTTTCTGGAAGACAGTCGGACACCTGCTTGTTTCCACGGAGATGTTTTTGCTGTGTTGTAATCTACCTTGGATTTATTCAGCTCAAAAAGTACCTCGGAAAAACACGGATCCCCACTCGCTCTCCACAGATCCGACCCGTAACTTTGCCTAGTCGTATCACCTGCTTGTTTAACTGTGGGACGTTTCAGACAAAGCGAGAACAAACAGAAGCAGGCGTTCGTAGCCTCCAGTGGAAAAGTCCGAGCCCCGGTTCTCGTACTGTGACCGTCGCGCCGTGTTCAATTTGTTTGTCAAATAAACAGTTTATTTACAATTCAAATTCAGCCGATGCGTCGAAAACCAGGGGCATAACAACGACCGAGACACTGAGAAACCGTGAAACCGCGTCGTCGAAGGTCTCGCGGTCACATCGTGGACCACGCCGCCTCACGACAGATCGGATTACGAGTGTCCGGTTCTTTTCACGAAAACGTTTGGAAACATGACGACTTCCGGTGTATTTCCCGACGCTGGGTATGTGATAAAACCGTGGATTTAGCAGCGACGGTCTTCACCAAGTGGTCCCCAGATCGGTTTTATGTCCGACAGTATTTCGCAGACCGGGGGAGGTACGTGGTGTACAAGAGGAGCATGGTTTGGTCCTGGTTTAATCCTGTTTTAGTCCTGGTTTAGACCTGATTTAGATCCTGTTTTAGATCTGGTTTTAGTCGTGGTTTTAGTTCTGGTTTTGTTCTGGTTTAGTCCTGGTTTAGTTCTGGTTTTAGTCCTGGTTTTAGTTTTAGTTTAATTCTGGTTTTAGTTTTGGTTTTCATCCTAGTTTACTTCTAGTTTAGTCCTGGTTTAGTTCTGGTTTTAGTTCTGGTTTAGTTCTAGTTTACTTCTAGTTTAGTCCTGGTTTAGTTCTGGTTTTAGTTCTGGTTTAGTTCTAGTTTAGTTCCCTGGTTTAGTTCCTGGTTTTAGTTCTGGTTTAGTCCTGGTTTTAGTTCTGGTTTAGTTCTAGTTTAGTTCTGGTTTTAGTTTGGTTTTAGTTCTGGTTTAGTTCTGGTTTAGTTTAGTTCTGGTTTCTGGTTTTAGTTTTTTTAGTCCTGGTTTTAGTTCTGGTTGTTTTTTTAGTCCTGGTTTTAGTTCCTGGTTTAGTTTTTTAGCTCTGGTTTAGTTCCTGGTTTTAGTTCTGGTTTAGTCCTGGTTTTAGTCCCTGGTTTTAGTTCTGGTTTAGTTCTGGTTTTAGTTCCTGGTTTTTAGTTCTGGTTTAGTCTAGTCCTGGTTTTTTGGTTCTGATTTAGTTCTAATTTTAGTTCTGGTTTAGTTCTGCTTTAGTTCTAGTTTACTCCTGGTTTATTTCTGGTTTTAGTTCTGGTTTAGTCCAAGTTTACTTCTGGTTTAGTTCTAGTTTAGTCCTGGTTTAGGCGCAGTCGCAGATCTGCCAAACTTTTCTTTTCTTTTTTCTTTTTAAATTAAATTAGACAAATTATAATTTATTTTTTAATAATTTATAAAAGGTAAAAAAGAAAGATTACTGGACTATTTCCCCAGTTTTCCCAGATTTTGTCAGTTACTTTCACCAACGGAGCCCGAAGGAAGTCGTCACCGTAAGTGTGAACAGAGTCTATAGTTTAAAAAAAAAAGGAAGGAACTACATAGACCATGATCCTTTGCTCCTTTTCAACACAGACTACAAGAAGAAATAACAGTTTTAAACACTTTTACGTCTTAGTTCTACGTCTTATCGAGGCGTTTTAAGAGGAAAAAGCAGCATATTCACAGTTTTCTTAGCCTCTACAAAAAATCTAAAATACTGGAGTAAAAGGAAACTACAAAAATAAAGCTGTAAAATCGTCAAGTTATTGTGGCACGTTTGTTTTGTAAAGGAGCAGTGGAGTTATGTGAGAAGTTCTAGTTTACTTCTAGTTTAGTCCTGGTTTAGTTCTGGTGTTAGTTCTGGTTTAGTTCTAGTTTAGTCCTGATTTAATCCTGGTTTTAGTTCTGGTTTAGTCCTGGTTTTAGTTCTGGTTTAGTTCTAGTTTAGTTCTGGTTTTTAGTTCTGGTTTAGTTCTGGTTTAGTTCTGGTTTTAGTTTTGGTTTAGTCCTGGTTTTAGTCCTGGTTTTAGTTCGGGTTTAGTCCTGATTTTAGCTCTGGTTTAGTTCTGGTTTAGTTCTGGTTTAGTTCTGGTTTAGTTCTCTGGTTTTAGTTTTTTAGGGTTTAGTCCTGGTTTTAGTCCTGGTTTTAGTTCGGGTTTAGTTTTGGTTTAGTCCTGATTTTAGCTCTGGTTTAGTCCTGGTTTAGTTCTGGTTTTAGTTCTGGTTTAGTTCTAGTTTAGTTCTGGTTTAGTTCTGGTTTAGTTCTGGTTTTAGTTTTGGTTTAGTCCTGGTTTTAGTCCTGGTTTTAGTTCGGGTTTAGTTCTGGTTTAGTCCTGATTTTAGCTCTGGTTTAGTCCTGGTTTTAGTTCTGGTTTAGTTCTAGTTTAGTCCTGATTTTAGTTCCTGGTTTTTAGTCCTGGTTTTTTAGTTCTGGTTTAGTTCTGGTTTAGTTTAGTTCTGGTTTTAGTTCTGGTTTAGTTCTTTTAGGGTTTTAGTTTTGGTTTAGTTCCTGGTTTTAGTTTCGGTTTAGTTTAGTTCTGGTTTAGTCCTGGTTTTAGTTGGTTTAGTTCTCTGGTTTAGTTCTGGTTTAGTTCTGGTTTTAGTTTTTTTAGTCCTGGTTTAGTCCTGGTTTTAGTCCTGGTTTTAGTTGAGTTCAGGGTTTTAGTTCTGGTTTAGTCCTGGTTTTAGTTTTTTAGTTCTCTGGTTTAGTCCTGGTTTTAGTCCTGGTTCTGGTTTAGTCCTGGTTTTAGTCCTCTGGTTTAGTTTAGTCCTGGTTTTAGTCCTGGTTTTTAGTTCTGGTTTAGTCTGGTTTTAGTCCTGGTTTTAGTTTTTAGTTCGGTTTAGTTCTGGTTTAGTCCTGGTTTTAGTCCTGGTTTTAGTCCTGAGTCTGGTTTTAGTCCTGGCTGGTTTAAGTTAATCGTTCAAGTTATGTTTAGTGGCACGTTTGTTTTGTAAAGGAGCGGTGAAGTTATGTGAGAAGTGTTTGTGTTATAAGTGCGGGGTTGGTTTGCTTTCATCTTGAAGTACTGCGTTCTGTTATTGTGTCCTAAAGCAAGACACTTCACTGACTGGATCTGCCACGATAAGAAGTTTTGTAAATATAGACGTAAAAAAAAAAACTGAGCTGCTAAAAATACAGAACGGAATGAAAAAGTTAAAGGTTGTGTTTTGTTTCATTCACACGTGTTTGAGTAAATCTTTATCACTGTTGGACAAGTTACTTCAAAACTGTCGTGTGTTTTTATTTATTTATTTATTTATTTATTTCTGACTTGTTTCTGTCATTTCAAACTGATTCATGACATTAAAATATTACTGTGTTTAAAATGTAAAATATGACACTAACTTTTAATTTACTCTCAACAAAATAACTGCGAAGATGCTGAACTTTTGCGCCGTATATGGACTGAACCAGGACTGAACCAGGACTGAACCAGGACTAAACCAGAACTGAACCAGGACTGAACCAGGACTGAACCAGGACTGAACCAGGACTGAACCAGGTCTAAACCAGGTCTGAACCAGGTCAAAACCAGGACTGAACCAGAACTAAACCAGGACTAAACCAGGACTGAACCAGGACTGAACCAGGTCTAAACCAGGTCTAAACCAGGTCTGAACCAGGACTAAACCAGGTCTAAACCAGGACTGAACCAGGACTAAACCAGGACTGAACCAGGACTGAACCAGGACTGAACCAGAACTAAACCAGGACTAAACCAGAACTGAACCAGGACTAAACCAGGACTGAACCAGGACTGAACCAGGACTGAACCAGGACTGAACCAGGACTAAACCAGAACTGAACCAGAACTGAACCAGGACTAAACCAGAACTGAACCAGAACTGAACCAGGACTGAACCAGGACTAAACCAGAAACTAAACCAGGACTGAACCAGGACTAAAACCAGGACTGAACCAGGACTGAACCAGGACTAAACCAGAACTAAACCAGGACTAAACCAGAACTGAACCAGGACTGAAACCAGGACTGAACCAGGACTGAACCAGGACTAAACCAGGACTGAACCAGGACTGAACCAGAACTGAACCAGGACTAAACCAGAACTGAACCAGGACTGAACCAGGACTGAACCAGGACTGAACCAGGACTGAACCAGGAAACCAGGACTGAACCAGGACTAAATCAGGTCTAAGCCAGGACTGGACCAGGTCTAAACCAGGACTGAACCAGGACTGAACCAGGTCTAAACCAGGTCTAAACCAGGACTGAAACCAGGACTAAACTAAACCAGAACTAAACCAGAACTGAACCAGGACTGAACCAGGTCTAAACCAGGTCTAAACCAGGACTAAACCAGGTCTGAACCAGGACTAAACCAGGTCTAAACCAGGTCTAAACCAGGACTGAACCAGGTCTAAACCAGGTCTAAACCAGGACTAAACCAGGACTAAACCAGGTCTAAACCAGGACTGAACCAGGTCTAAACCAGGTCTAAACCAGGACTAAACCAGGACTAAACCAGGACTAAACCAGGACTAAACCAGGTCTAAACCAGGACTAAACAAGGTCTAAACCAGGTCTAAACCAGGACTAAAGCAGGACGAAACCAGGTCTAAACCAGGACTGGACCAGGTCTATACCAGGTCTAAACCAGGACTGAAACCAGGTCTAAACCAGGACTAAACCAGGACTAAACCAGGTCTATACCAGGTCTTCGATTAATCATTAACGTTTTTACATTGAAATGATCATGATGATTATTATTACTGTCACTAATCAACATAAATGAACTCGACTTTACAACATATAAACCATAAACATTCTAGAGCCACATCAGCACGTTTGAGATCATAAAGTGTTTGATGCAGCTTTGACACGTTTGTTTATGATTTACAGAAAGGAAACTTAAAACCATATGGCTTAAAACCCCCAAAAAACAGCTCGCTCCTTGTGCGCTGATACCGGACTAAAAGACAGACTCAGTGGAATATTGGTGTTCTTTCTGTGACACAGGGATGTTGATGATGATGTAAATGCGTGAAATAGTTTACGAAAAAAAAGCCTGGGTCAGTTTAGCTTAATTCATCAGCCGGTTTTACTTCGTTTCACTTCGTACAAACCGTCTGACTTCGCAGCTTTAGATTTCGTTCGCTCGACAGTAGGCGGGTACTTTTTTAATTTAACCAATCGCTGCTGTTTGGTTGTGACGTAATGATGTAATGCGCCAAATCCCGTAGGAAGAAGGGCAATAAATAACGTCTTTAACCTTAATGAAATTCACCAAACATCCTCTTTGTTCCGGCTTTAAACCCTCGATCTCGGAAATCGTTGCCAACTTAGAATATATGGCTCTTCGCTGATTGGCTGGTGCCCGAACTCGCGCTTCCAGGGTTTTTGCAAATCGTCTAGTCTAGTTCCGATTTCTGACCGAGTCGCTGGAGAGAAATAAAATTGAGATGAGGCACTAGGTTAGGGTCAGTTAGGAGTGCGCTGCAAAAAAACATGGCTGTGACGCTCCCAAAATCGTGCGATCTGAGATTGCGATTGCGATAGATCATTCAGTCCTAATTTTCCGCACTATCAGGCGCTCTGGGTTATAAGGCGCACTGTCATTAAATGGTCTATTTTCGAACTTTTTTCACAAATAAACCGCGTGGGACTTTAAAGGTTGTATGGAGGATTTTTTTTTGTTTCAAACTGTCAGTGAAAGATTAAAATACCATTACAGAGACGCAGCAGCTTTGTAATTATGATGACCAAAAAAAAAAAAACTAAAATCTATCAACTGTGGACGTAGTGAGGCCAGATAAACATCAGCCAATAGAAAACGAGGCTCCCTCATTTTCTATTGGCTGTTGGGTTGTCAATCAAACTCCCTAGTATAACTGACTCGTCGGAGCGCGGGGATTACGTGGTTTACGCGGCGGTTCTTAGAGGCTTTTTCGAACTGTCGCTTCCTCGCATTTCGCGCAAAGTTTGTCACGACGGCGGAAGAGAATCCACGACCGGTTCGCCGCAAAAGAAAGTCCGTTTTTGAGGTCGCTGAAAGAAGAAGAGAAGAGGAAAAGGAGCAAAGTCAAACTGAGGTGATTCTTGGAGATCTCGTCCAGCGATGGCGTGACCGAAGCAGACGAAGCGTCTAAAAACTGACGCGTCGGTCGCTGAATTACTTCTAGACAGGAAACTTCAACAGTAATTCTGAACGCGCACAAGGACTGTCGCTGTATTTCTCTTCCCTTAAAAAAATCCTCTATACAACCTTTAAAGGAAACACAGCAGTTGGATGAGTGAGTGGTTTTGTTTGTTTGTGGATTGTCGGCGCGTTCGCAGTGACTCAGTTGTTCAGTCGTGTCTAGAAGCGGCACGTTGCACTCGCTTTTTCGGTTCGTTCCTCCGTTCCGTTCCTTGTCGGCGTGGAGTGATGAGTGTGCCCGGGGGTGTGTTTCGCTCCGTGTGTGTTTGCGTGTTCTGCGGGTGTTGCGGCTTTGTAGTTTACTGAAGTCGGTGGGGATTGTGGGGTCGTTTTTTGATGGGGTTGGAGGCTTAAGAGTGCGTCTAATAGTCCGGAAAATACGGTAATTTACTATATCTTCAGAGGACCTTCCAGCTGATTCCCTTTTACCCAGACAGTGGACTAAATAGATTTCTAGTTTAAAGTTTCATTGCGTAACTTTTGCCGTGGAGAGTCCGTCAGAAGCTTTTCTTTGAGGAAATGTTATCACTTTGTCGACTAGCATGCGAACACATACTTCCTGATTAGTGGACACCAAAAAAACGCGTTACAATAAAAACAATTGCTCAAATACTTGGGGAAAATGGGAACATTTACAGTCCCTTTTAAAATAAGAATGGAATAAATCGAAACTCAAAAAATGGAAAATAGTTAAAAACGTAACTTTTTTTTTGCAAATTTGTTTATAAATTGGATAAAACGTTACGTGATATGCGAATTGTTTTGTTTTTAGGCAGTTATTATTCAAGGTGCGTCGTGTAACTTTTCTGTTTTTTCAAGGTCCGTCAAATGTTTTTTTTCCGAGGAGATGTTATTGTTTGGTCTGGAATGTTCCGCAGTACGGCTTAAACCTTTTTTTTATCTTCACGGAGACCAGACCAGACCAAGTTACAGGTCAGATCTGTGGAGAGGCGACGCTGCTCACAGTCAGAATGTTTGTTTTTCGATGTATTTTTGAGCTTTAAAACCACCTGTAATCGTTTAAATGCAAAGTAGAGCTGTTTAAAGTCACACTGTGGAACATTTTAGGCGTATCCATAGAAACAAGAAGTTGACAGACCCCGAACCGAAACATAAAAGTTAAACACACTGCGCCTTGAAATGATAAATAGCGAGACATGAGGTGTTTCTTGGAGCGAGTTCCTGGTGCGGTTTGAGACTCTGGGACTTTTCATTTTGTTCATTTTGTTTTGGGTTTTATTATCTGATGAAAATGTCAGTTTAAGTCGAAGAAAATGTCCACTTTTGGTCATATTTTTAGTCATTATTTATATTTAATGTAATAGAGACGTAATAATATCTGACTCTCTGTGTATTTTTTATGAGTTTTTGCGATTTCAGCCGAAGAGGGTTGAAAAAATAACTTATATGACTCACTGTAGATGTTTTATAACTCTTTTTGTAAAGCTGCACTGCGTAACTTTTCGATTAGGCGTCCGTCACGTCGTTGCTCTGCCTGGAATGTTCCGCAGTGTCACATTAAAGAGCTCTACTTTACATTTATTCAATCCCAGGTGGTTTTAAAGCTCAAAAATACAGAGAAAAACAAACATTCTGACTGTGAGCGGGGTCGCCTCTCCGCAGATCTGACCTGTAACTTGGTCTGGTCTGGTCTCCGTGAAGACAGAGAGGTTTAAAGCCGTACTGCGGAACATTCCTGAAACATTTGACCTGCTTTGTTAGTGTAATATAACGTGATGTGTGAGCTACAGTGTTTGTGGATCAATAAAAAGAAACATTTGACGGACCTTGCGCCAGAAAAGTTACACAATACAGCTTTAAGAAGTGCTTTTTCGGTGCTTTTTATTCTGGTCAGATTGTGTTAAAACGAGGCAAAACTTGAGTACGAGAGCTTCAGACAGAGTAGTGCTTTCTGTTAGCGTCAGGGAACGTTGACGAAAGCTGCAAAATGTCAATTTTCGTACTGTGTGTATGTGCCGTTACTCCCTCTTTTCTCCCTCCCTCCTCTCCTCTCTCAGGTGTTCTTACATGCTCTTCTTCACTCTCTTCTCCCTCCCTCCTCTCCTCTCTCTTACACGCTCTTCTTCACTCTCTTCTCCCTTCCTCCTCTCCTCTCTCTTACTCTTCTTCACTCTCTCTCCCTCCCTCCTCTCCTCTCAGGTGTTCTTACTGCTCTTCTTCACTCTCTTCTCCCTCCCTCCTCTCTCTCTCTCTTACATGCTCTTCTTCACTCTCTTCTCCCTCCCTCCTCTCCTCTCTCTTACACGCTCTTCTTCACTCTCTTCTCCCT
Organism: Boleophthalmus pectinirostris; assembly: GCF_026225935.1. Lineage (NCBI taxonomy): Eukaryota > Metazoa > Chordata > Actinopteri > Gobiiformes > Gobiidae > Boleophthalmus > Boleophthalmus pectinirostris. Next base: position 32,449,258 of record NW_026571047.1, read on the forward strand.
CCCTCCTCTCCTCTCTCTTACACTCTTCTTCACTCTCTTCTCCCTCCCTCCTCTCCTCTCTCTTACACTCTTCTTCACTCTCTTCTCCCTCCCTCCTCTCCTCTCTCTTACATGCTCTTCTTCACTCTCTTCTCCCTCCCTCCTTTCCTCTCTCAGGTGTCCTTACATGCTCTTCTTCACTCTCGTCTCCCTCCCTCCTCTCTCATGCGTTTTTATATACTCTTCCTCCCTTTCTTCTCCCTCCCCCTCTCCTCCTCTCAGGTGTTCTTATCTTTTCTCCCTCCCTCCTCTCTCTTTGCATTTTTATATACTCTTCCTCCCTGTCGTCTCCCTCCCTCCTCTCCTCCCTCAGGTGTTCTTATCTGCTCTTTCACACCGTTAGTTTGATTATTTGTTCCGCATCAGGCAATAAATGTATTATTATGTAGTGTATAGACTCCGGCGTGTTCCTTTCACACCTGCGAACGTCCAGATCTGCACGTAGGGAGACGAAGGCGGACGGGCCCCAGCCGCGGGAGTGGGGTGCTCCCGATTGACGGCAAAGCGACCCGCAGACGGGCGTCGTCCCGGGATGATCAGTTTGTCCCGCAATTCACATGAGTTCTCGCAGCTGCCGTTCTTCGTCGATTCACGAGCCGAGTGAGTCACAGAGTTGTTTGTTTATCTCAGTTTGGGTTTGGGTTGAGTCCAAACTCTCCGACAGCGTTGGTTTGAAGCGTCTGGAGACAACGCGACCCCCGGACCGCGCCGGGCTTCGTTGTATTTCCTCATGTCGGGCCCGGAGGTTGTGCTCGTGCAGACTCTTTGAAGCGAACAACGGGAGCCTGCTTCTTATTGGGAGCCGTGTTTTCTCTTTTTCTCACTTTTTCTCTTCATGCCGCATGTCGACCCGTAGTTTGACAGCAGCAGCGGCTGAAAACGAAACTTTCAGAAATCTGCGTGTGCATAGGATAAAAAAAAGTGCATATTTGGCTGCAGTTCAGCATAAAATGAATAAACCAGGACTAATCTTGGGCTCGAGTGCAGGAGAAAGATAGAAACCGAGTCCCGACATTCAGTCCTGGTTCAGTTCTGGTTTAGTCTGTTTCAGTCCTGGTTCTCAGTTCTGGTTTAGTCCTGCTTGCAACAAAACAATCTCAAGAGTTGCTTGGGAGCCGAAAGAGCCAGCTGCTTTAGTGAGCCGAGCCGGTTCTCCAAAAAAAAAAAAAAAAAACTGGAATACCCATCACTAGCAGTAACAGTAACAGTAGCTAGAATGTGATGCAAAAATGCCATTAGGCCAATCTACTGTCTGTAAATATGATGTAAAGAGTCAAAATAACAATAAATGTTGCCTAAATAAACCCAATTTAGAATCCACTACAGCCAAACCTAAGTTTTTTAATCAATTCAAGATTTACAGTGAATTTTTACATCACTAAATATATCGGCGATTATATCGGCTATCGGCAGCCCCAACTTTTCATTATATCAGTTTCATATCGGCCACAACAAAATCCATATCGGTCGGGCTTTATTCACGAGGGCTTGAATTTCTTCAGTGGCTCACGTTTGGTCACGGTTCAGGGTTCGCCCCTCGTCTTCTTCACTCATCACAAACAGGAAAGTACATAATTAGTTTCCCCTTTCATGACGCGTTTGGTTCGGACCTACTTTCTCTGGTTTGGACCTGAGTTGGCTTCTCACCAGAGGAACCACACCAGAGTCTGGCATTTGTTGCGGAG
>NW_026571047.1:32455981-32521664 GCF_026225935.1 Boleophthalmus pectinirostris
ATTCCTACTCGTATTACTGTTACTACTACTTCTACAACATCTACAACTACAACAATAACTACTACTACTACTCCTAGAAGTACTACAACAACAACTACTAATACTAATACGACAACTATTACTACTACAACAACAACTACCCCTACAACACCTACTACTACTGCTGCTGCAACTACTACATCTACAACAACTACTACTCCTACTACTAGTACTACTACTACAATATCTACTACAACAACTACAACAACAACTATTAATACTAATACTACAACTACTACTACTCCTACTACTATTACTGCTTCTTCTACTCCTACTTGTACTATTCCTGCTACTACTACAAAACAGCAACAACAACTGCTACTACTACTAATACTACTACTCCTACTACTGCTACTACTACTACTGCTGCTGCAACTATTACACCTACAACAACTATTACATCCACTACTACAACTACTACTACTCTTACTACTAGTACTACTACTACAATATCTACTACAACAACAATAACTACTAATACTAATATTACAACTTCTACTACTACTACTACTACTACTATTACTGCTTCTTCTACTCCTACTCGTACTATTCCTACTACTAGTACTACTACTACAACATCTACTACAACTACTACTACTTCAACTACTATTACAATGACTACTACAACTATTACTACTACTGCTGCTGCAACTACTACATCTACAACAACTACTGCATCTACTGCATCTACTGCATCTACTACTACAACAACAACTACTCCTACTACTACTACTACTACTACTACTCTTCTTCTACTCCTACTTGTACTATTCCTGCTACTAGTACTACTACTACAACATCTACTACTACTCCTACTACTATTACTGCTTCTTCTACTCCTACTTGTACTATTCCTGCTACTACTACAAAACAGCAACAAAAACTGCTACTACTACTAATACTACTACTCCTACTACTGCTACTACTGCTGCTGCAACTATTACACCTACAACAACTATTAACCTACAACAACTATTACATCCACTACTACAACTACTACTACTCCTACTACTAGTACTACTACTACAATATCTACTACAACAACAATAACTACTAATACTAATATTACAACTTCTACTACTACTACTACTACTACTACTATTACTGCTTCTTCTACTCCTACTCGTACTATTCCTACTACTGGTACTACTACTACAACATCTACTACAACTACAACTACTACTACTTCTACTACTATTACAATGACTACTACTGCTGCTGCAACTACTACATCTACAACAACTACTGCATCTACTACTACAACAACTACTACAACAACTACTCCTACTACTACTTCTTCTACTCCTACTCGTGCTATTCCTACTACTAGTACTACTACTACAGTATCTACTACTACTACTATTACAATGACTACTACTACAACTATTACTACTACTGCTGCTGCAACTACTACATCTACCACAACTACTGCATCAACTACTACAACTACTACAACAACAACTACTCCTACTACTACTACTGCTTCTTCTACTCCTACTCGTGCTATTCCTACTACCAGTACTACTACTACAACATCTACTACAACTACTACTACTACTATTACAATGACTACTACTACAACTATTACTACTACTGCTGCTGCAACTACTACATCTACAACAACTACTGCAACTACTACAACAACAATAACTACTACTACTACTAGTACAAGTTCATTTTTACATAATAGAACCTTTAATTACCATGGCAACAGTCCTAATTTTCCCTCCTTCCTTCTTCTTCTTCTCCTCTCAGGTGATGTCTGCCGTGCGTAAACTTCAGGAGAGCGGCTTTTACTTCGGAGCCGTGAGCGGACGCGACGCCAGCGCTCTCCTCCGCGCCGAGCCGCCGGGGACCTTCCTCATCCGCGACTCCTCGGACCACCACCACTTCTTCTCTCTCTCCGTCCAGACCCTGCGCGGGATCAAAAACCTCCGAATCCACAGCACGGAAGACGGATTCTATCTCCAACGCGACCCGCTGAGCACCCAGGAGCCCCCGCATTTCGACTGCGTGCTTAAACTCATCGCTCACTACATGGGAAAAAGCAACGCCGGCGGTGGTGGAGGAGGAGGAGTCGACGGCGCGATTCCCGGTAACGGAAGACACGTTTATTTGATACACAGCGGCGGGGAGAAGGTGCCACTGGAGCTACGGCGCCCCCTGTGCGCCTCCATGTCGTCACTGCAGCATCTGTGTAGGAGAACTTTGAACAACACGAGTCTAGGGTCGAGGACGGAAAGGCAAGAGCAGATTCCACACACGCTTAAAGACTTTATGAACGAATACGACGCTCCCATTTGACGACGGGAGCGGCAAAAAAAATATCTAGAAAAGTCAAATTTGTCAAGTGAATGGGAAATTTTTCTAGCACATGTAATTAGAAATGTGCGAAAACGGGGAAAGTTTTGGGTCGACCACACCGAAAAGGGTTCACGTAAAAACATCTTCAAGTAATAACGCAGCATTTTGGATTCGTAAGTCGCAGTTTTTGCAAAGTTATTCTAAAAAATGTGTTAATTTTGCTTTGAAATAGACACATTTTTCAAAAAGTACATTGTTGTGGCCACTAGAGTAAATTAGTAAATAGATTTTAGTAGATCTGGGTATCGGTACGAAGTTGCCGATACGATACATATCTCGATGCATACGATATATTTCAAATCGATTTGACATGATTCAGTAAAAAATAAAGGCTAAATCATGGCTTTGATACTAAAATTTGTTTGTTAAACCACTTTTTGTGCAAACTAAATATGAAACACACACAATTTACTGATCAAAATATATGATAAATGAACATAAACAAGTTTCCGTCCACTAAACAAGCAGCAAAACTGTAGTTCTGTAACAAAATAATTTAGTAAAACACACCAAAAAATACTCTTGGCGATATATCGATACAGCAATCAATGATATCGATACAGTATCGTCACATTAAACAATACGATATATCGATATTTTGATATTTTTGGACACCCCTAACGCTCAGTGAGAATTGCAGTGTCCACAAGTAGTTCCGGCAACAGCCACATCACCGCTCTATATCACTGCTCTGTGTAAACAAACGCTCAACCGCTGTGGGTAGAATGCAGTAAAACGTTGAAATAACTGAAAATTTTGACATTTACAGACACGGAACGGGGTTTTCACGTTCAAAAGTGACACGTTTCAGGTTTGCGGCCGCGGTGCAAGCGCCTTAAACAACTTGCGAGCCGCGCGTTCTGCCGTTTTAACGCGCCGCTCCTCGTGGTTTAACGCTTTTGCTGCCGTCCGTGAGAATATCGTATCGTGAGACTTGGATATCGTTACACCCCTAAAATATACTGCCCAAAAAAAATACTCTTGGCGATATATCGATACAGCAGCCCACGATATCGGTACCGTGTCATGACGTTAAACGATTCTACCGACTCTGACTTCCGAATTACGTCCAGGTAGATAAATGCGTTTTAAAGCCGTACTGTGGAAAATTCTGACCAAAACAATAACATCTCCATGGAAACAAAGCAGGACCAGACCCAAAGAAGTTACGTAGCCGCTGGTTTTTGGTGGACCGCCCGCTGTAATTGTAAAGGATTAGTCAGTTCCACCGTTTTTCCCGTTTTTAAAATACTGTATATATATATTCCATCACAGGGAGCAGCCGGTGACCTCATGTTTATTATTCTAAAGAAAACACATCTATGGAAACTCCACCCTGCCTCAAATTACTTCATTAGTTGAGGATTTGTGGTTTGAATTCAAGTAATTAGTGCGGCTATTGTCCACGTATCGCCTCGTGGGGTGTTGTTTTTACACGGATCTTAAAAAACGTGAAAAACAAGAAAAATAAGTTCGTTTAAAAGAGTTTGCGGTCGTCCAAAGTCGCTCTTCTTCACTTGCCTCATGCATTCAGAGTTTATAAGAGCTTTTTGCAACTTTCATGACACCAGTGCGGAGTTTTGAGGTGAGGACTAGCATTCTAACGTGCACTTCCTGATTACTGGGCACCGAAAAACGTATTAGAATAAGAATAATTGCTCAAAAACTTGGTGAAAATGGGAAAATTTACAGTACTTTTTAAAATAAGAATGGGATAAATTGAAAGTCAAAGTGTAAAATAGTCAAAACGTAAACATTTTTTGCAAATTTGTTCATAAATTGGATAAAACTTGCGTGATTTGCGAATAATTTTATTTTTAGGCAATTATTATTCAAGGTGCATCATGTAACTTTTCTGGTTTTTCAAGGTCCGTCAAATGCCTTTTTTCTGAGGAAATGTTTTTGTTTGGTCTGGAATGTTCCGCAGTATGGCTTTAAACATTTTTTATCTTCACGGACACCAAACCAGACCAAGTTACAGGTCAGATCTGTGGAAAGGCGACGCCGCTCACAGTCAGAATGTTTGTTTTTCGAGGTGTTTTTGAGCTATAAAACCACCTGTAATTGAATAAATGTAAAGTAGAGCTGTTTAAAGTCACACCGTGGGACATTCCAGGCTGAGCAATGATACCGTATCCATGGAAACAAGCAGATGACAGACCGACAACCAAAAAGTTACACAGTGCAGCTTTAAGATGATGAGCCAGGCTAAAAAAAACCTAAACAGTATTCGAAAAAACAAGTTTAAATTTCTAGTCTGCCGCCTGTTTGTCGCCATGGAAACGTTATAGCTTTGTCCGGAATGTTCCACAGTACAGATTAAACCAACCTGTCACCATTACGGGTCAGATCTGTGGAGAGGCGTCCCCATTCACGGAAGGAATTATTGTATTTTTGAGCAACAGAAAAACACCCGTCATGAATAAACGCGAGACGGAAACGTTTAAAGTCATACCGCGGAACATTCCGGTCAAAGCAATAAGATCTCCACGGCGACAAACACGTGATAGACTTTCCACCGGAAAAGTTACACAGTGTAGCTTTAAAATGACTTGCCAGAGTAGAAAAAAACGTAAACAATATTTGAAAAACAAGTTTAAATTTCTAGTCTGCCTCTTGTTTGTCTCCATGGAAACGTTATTGCTTTGTGTGGAATGTTCCACAGTACAGATTAAACCAACCTGTCACCATTACGGGTCAGATCTGTGGAAAGTCGCCCCTATTCGCGGAAGGAATTATTGTATTTTTGAGCAATAGAAAAACACCCGTCATGAATAAACGCTAGATGTTTAAAGTCATACCGTGGAATATTCCGGTCAAAGCAATAAGATCTCCACGTGACGGACCCTCCATTGGGAAAGTTACGCAGTGCAGCTTTAATCCGCACGTATGATTTCGTGATGTGGTCGACCCCTTTGACTTTCCCCGGGTTTTTAACGGGACTTTTTCTACGAAGCAGCATGATTTTATGGATACCTCGTCTACGAAACTCGGCTGCTGCTGGCCCTAAAAAAAAAAAAAAATACACGTGAAAATGTAAAAAAAAAGAAAAGAAAAGATACCGAGGTCAAAGATGGTTGGATTTTAATTTTGTTTTTACTCGTGACTGACCCTGACGCAGAGCTGTGCCTCGTAGAAGATTACGCCGATTGGTCAATTTTAACGATAACAGGAAAAGGCAGGATCAATATTTTCCTTTTAGGGCTGACACACAGATTTATGGAGAGAAAACGGGACATGCTAAAAGCCAAGCCGGGTTTTTTACAGCTACATTTGGGAAAATTTGTACCTTTTAACCAGCGAGATTAAGAAATTCGAAATAGCGGCGTTAAATCGCTTTATTTGAGGATTTATACGGCTCAGCGTGATTAGAAAATTGACATTGAAGAGCCAAAATAACAGCGAAAATTTACAGTTTATGACAATATTGACAGGAATTCTTCTCTAAAATTGAAAAAAAAAACACTCGACAGGAAGTGCTCCACTGTGTTTTTAAACTCTACACACCTTCGCTTGAGTCATTTTCATCATTTTCAGCCAAAAAAGTAGCTGTAAATTTCAAGAAATCACAAATTAGAAGAGAGGATTTTGAGATTTTTTGAGGCTCAGACAGACTAATAATGCAGGATTACTCAAAAATATGTAAACAAAACAAAACTCCAGGTATGTTTTTGATGCGGTAACAACATTATAACGAGGTTTAAAGCCCCAAAAGAGCCAATTTTTCATAATATAAGCGCTTTAATGCTGGGACTAAAGCAGTGTGGATTACATTGTTTGACTTGGCCGCAGACTCCCAGCTTCCCGCTATTGTTGCAACATAAATTTCTTGGAGTTGTTTTTAGTTTTTTCGTACCACCACAGTCACAATATTTCTGCAATTTTTCCAAGTTATTTTGACACTGAAGCAATCCAGACCCCAGACTTAAGCTTGTTACTACATGTGAACCCAAGACACAGACTTCTTCTTCTTTTTTTTTTTTTAGTTTTTATCTGTTTGCAAAGGCCCCTTAAGGCAAAACAACACTGCAAAGAGTTAAAAATGACTTCGAAATATCCATATTGTCTTAAAGGGGAACACAGACGCAAAAAAAACACCACAAAAAAAGCATAAATATGAGTTAAAATGAGTTGAATTCAAAAAGATTATTTAAGTAGTGTTTACTTAATTAGACTGAGTAACTTATAACATAAATTTCTGAAAAATATCAATGTCTTTAAAGGTTTATCTAGTGAAATTATCATTGAATTTGAAGATATAATGCTTAATATTACCAAAAAAAGCATCGACATGAGTTAAAATGAGTTGAATTTGAAAATATTATAAGAGTAGTGTTGATTTAATTAGGTTGAGTTACTTACGATTTATATTTTTGAGTAATTTAAATTTGTCTTTAGGGTTTATAAAGTGAAATTATAGTTGGATTTGAAGATTTAAAACTTAACACTGCAAAAAAAAAAAAAAAAAAAAAAGCATAAACATGAGTTAAAATGAGTTGAATTCAAAAATATTATTTGAATAGTGTTGAATTAATTAGGTTGAGTTACTTACAACTTAAATTTTTGAGTAATTTCAATTAGTTTTCCTTATTTCAAGCAGAATTATTGGCCCAAAGAGCAAAAATACTCCACAAAAGTGTAGTCCATGGGTAGATTTAAAAAGGAAAATTGCTTAAATACAATTAATGAGTAAATAAAAATGAACATGTAGAGTTTTTAAGTAATTTTAGCTGTTTCGAGTCAGTAAATTTTGCCTTAAAGATTTAAATTTAAAAACATTTCCAATTAAAATAAAGATCCGCTGTGTAACCCCAGGAATTGGTGATCTAAAATGACAAAAGAAAGATATTACGTGTGCTTAAAATGTTCCACAGTATGGCATTAAACTGCCTTTACGTCCATGGAGACAAACTAGTTAAAAGTCAGATCTGTGGAAAGGCTTTCGCTGTAAGAATCGATGTTATTCAAGGTAGTTTTGAGCGATAAAAACATCTGAAATTGTTAAAAAAGCAAGATACTATATTTGTTTAAAGCCATATTGAGGGACATTTCAGCAATAGCAAAGCAATAACATCTCCATGGCGACAAGCAGATGACGTAACCCCACCAGAAAAGCTCCATAGCGCAATCTTTATATTAAAAAAAAAAGGAAAAAAAAAAAAAAAAGAAAAACAACTTAATATTTTTGAATTCAACTTGCTGTTTCTTGCTTGTTTAGAAATCCTCTTTTTTTTTTTTTTTTTTTTTTTTTTGCAGTGTTCTGAGAAAGCGAGGGAGGAGCGGAGGGAGAGGGGGGCAGGGAAGGGGAGAGGATAGGAGCGGGAAGCAGCATTAGAAAAGGGAAATTGAAGCAGCCGAAGTGGTCGAAACAAGGAGCTAGGAGGGAGGAGACATACTGGTATACGGCCCGGGCATTGATTGATGTCCCATATGTCCAGGAAAAGGCTCACGGGGCAAAGAGTTCAACGGGCTGGAAAAAAATGAAATTTAAAAGAGAAATATTACTCTATTATTACATAAATTAACTTTATTGATCCACAAGGAGAGTTATTTGGACACAGTAGCTCATGCATCACAATATATTATAATAACAAAGAGCAAAAATAGCAAGAGACTCATGTCAAATAAAGCGTAATTATATAAATGTATGTGTAGAAATACAATTAATACAAAAAATATATCCAATTTATATACAAGAAATCATAAGAAACAGTGTAAAAATGAACTAAATAAGGTTAAATAGTAAAATTAATGTTGGAAATGTAGATTTAAAAATACTTAACAGTGAAAAAAAGCATCCACTTGAGTTAACTTCATTGGACTGAGTTACTTATAACTTATATTTTTGAGTAATTTCAACATTTTTAAAGGTTTATATATTGAAATTATCGTTGGATTTGGAGATTTAATAATTAATATTACAAAAAAAAGCATCAACATGAGGTAAAATGAGTTCAATTTAAAAGCACTGTTTCAGTAGTGTTGACTTAATTAGGCTGAGTGAATTATAATTAATATTTTTGAGTAATTTCAATATCCTTAAGGGTTTATGTAGTGAAATTATCATTGAATTTGATACTTACTTACTAATTTCAATGTTTTTAAGGGTTTATGTCGTGAAATTATTATTGGGTTTGAAGATTTAATACTTAAAAAAAAAAAAAAAAAAGAAAGAAAACATCAACATTAACTTAATTAGATTGATTTACTTATAATTAAAATTTCTGAGTAATTTCAACGTCTTTAAGGGTTTATGTAGTGAAATTATCATTAAATTTGTAGATTTCATACTTAACACTGCAAAAAAAAAAAAAAAAGCATAAATATTAGTTTAAATGAGTTGAATTCAAAAACACAATTTGAGTAGTGTTGACTTAATTAGACTGAGTTACTTTTAACTTAATTTTTTGAGTAATTTCAATGTCTTTAAAGGTGTGTAGAGTGAAAATATCATTGAATTTGTAGATTCAAATATACTTTACACTGAAAAAAAGCATAAATGTGAGTTAAAATGAGTTGAATTCAAAAAGATTATTTAAGTTGTGTTGTAGATTGAGTTACTTAAAACTTAAAATTTTTGAGTAATTTCAATGAGTTTTCCTTATTTCAAGCTGAATTTTTGGCCCATAGAGCAAAAATACTGCACAAGAACTGTAGCCCGTGGGTAGATTTTTAAAAATATGTTGATTAAATACAAATAATGAGCAAATAAAATGAAAGCTTATAATTTTTAAGTAATTTTATCTGACATAGACAGTGTTGAGTCAATTGTTTTCAGATAAAGTGAAACAAAATTTTGCCTAAAAGATTTAAATTTCAAAACATTTCTAATTAAAATAAAGATCCACTGTGTAACCTTTCTAGTTGAGGGTCTGCTACCTGCTTATCCCCATGGTAACATCGCTTTGCCTAGAATTCTCCGCAGTATAGCATTAAAATCATCTATTATGCGTGTGTTTCGATCGCTAGAAAGTTCTTGAAAATCACGCATTCTTTCTGTGAGCGGGTTCACCCATCCGCAGATCTGACCTGTAACTCGGCTTGACAGATCGCGTCGCCTTCCCGTCCCCGTGGAGATACGTAAATACGCTTAATGCCTCACTGTGGAACATTCCAGGGAAAGCAATAACACCTGTAGTTTGACGCTCCATCGATGAAAACGTTGCTAAAAAAAAGAAAAACCTGGCTTGGCTGTTTTAGCGCAAATTTCTCTCCTCGAACAACAACGACGACAACAGAAAACATTTCCGTAAGAACTAATAGAAAAAGAATAAAGACGTTTAATATTTTTTAGATAACTTGGTTGTAAAATTAACTGGAAATAATCTCTATCACGTACGTAGCCAAGTTAATATACGTTTTTTTTTGTCCAAATTAACTATAAAACAGATTTTTGTTATTCGCTGTATGTGTGAAGTCTTAACAGTATCATGTCTCTGAATGTGGAGTTCTCCAAGTTTAGTTTTTTTTTTGAAATGCCTTTTTTTTTGAGAAATTAAACAGAAGCTAAAGAGGTTTCAATGGACTGGACAATGTACGAATACGTTTGTTTATCAAGGATTTTGCGAAGCTGCGAAGAAAACATTTTAATTCTAATCAGATTAACGCAATTATTTGATACACGTTTTGGTCATTTTGTGTTTTAAGACAAATTTCTGTCTTTCAAAATCAAGCAATACACGTTTAATTAGCACAGAATAATTAATTTCCCAACAATTTTTCGATGTATCACACGTTGAATATTTTTTGAGTGGGAAATTTCAATGGACGTTTTTCCGAACAACCGGAAGTGCCGCGATGTCGGGTAAACGTAACTCCCGGTTAAAGCTTTTCTACGGCAAAATATCTGTAGAAATGTCTCACGTTTTTTCCACCAGCTTCATAAATCTGCAAATCTTCAACCAACAAATTCTGTTCATGAAGAATTTATCCACAACTACTGAGGTAAGAAAGACGAAAACGTAAAGGAGAAGAACGACGACGACGACGACTGAACAAAACTAACGCTATGGTCACGAATAAAACAGAAGTAACTTGTGAACTGAGACTGGTTCAAGAATTAAAATTAAAAATCCATTTCATGATGTCGATATCGGCACAGACCCCGTTTACGCTGAAACTAATCCGCGTATCAATGTATCGGAAACGATCTGCGTCCACACACGTCGTTTCTGTGTCCGTACGTCTTCCTTATCCACACAACTTTGAGCACATTTGTTTACATTTTACAGGAACAAAACTTAAAACCACCTGACTCATTTGCATAAACTGAGCGCTCAAAAAAACAGCTCGCTCCTTGTGCGCTGATGCGGTTCATAGTCCGATTCCTTATATTCACTTTTTAACCTTAGTGGGAATTTTTGGGGGATTTGCTGAACTATATATTTTTGGAAAGGTTCACCGCATGTGATGTGTGAAGTTTATTGATGTTTATAGTTTGTTCTACCCATATTGTTGATGTATTTCAACAGGATAATAAAAAAAGAACATGTTTTTAGAGGAACATGGAGTATTACATGCGGATATTACAGTGAAATTACAAGAAAACAACCAAACCGGGTCATTTTTTTTTTACCTACTTATGCATCTAAGGGTTAATGTGAGTAGGTCTTAGAGTCTTTGTAACTAGCACCATTTGACTCCCTGACCCTGAACATGTGGGTTTAGCACTTAAAATCAACATTTCAACTCAATTCAGAGGCTATAGACATCTGGGCAAATGCAAACACTGATTTTCTGACTCCATATACTATAACCTTTCCAAAAATATATAGTTTAGCAAATCCCCCCCCCCCAAAATTCCCGCAAAAGTATAAAAGGAACCGGACTATCAGCTTCTGTTGCACTAAAGGACACGACTCAGTGGAATATGAGTGTTGTTTCTGTGACAGAGGGGTGTTCTGCTGATGGTGAGTCTGTTCTGTGTTTCTGTCGTGTTGGAGATGGTTCATGTGAAACTTTTCAGAGATTATCAATCAATCAATCAATCAATCAAACTTTATTTGTATAGCACTTTTCATACATTTGAAATGTAGCACAAAGTGCTTCACATGCAACAGAAACATTTTTAATACATTAATTAACACCCCCCCCCCATACCACAATTTAAACAGAAACATAAAAACAAAAAAAACTAATAAACATAAAGCTCTTAAAAGTTATAGTAAAATTAAAAGTGTATAGCTAAGACCAGATGGAGACAAAATAAAATAGTAATGATAATTTAATTTAAAACTACCATAATAATAACAATAATAATGATAATTGAAGTTAAAACAGGTAAAAGTTTCAGTTAAAAGCTAAATTAAAAAGATATGTTTTAAGTTTACTTTTAAAAATATGAACACTCGCAGCGGACCTCAGATCCTCAGGCAGACTGTTCCACAGACGGGGGCCGTAAAAGCTAAAAGATGCCTCACCGTGAGTTTTAGTTTGAACTCTTGGGACAGTTAAAAGAAGATTACCTGAGGACCTGAGAGTCCGAGAGGCTCATATGATAAAAGCAGATCAGATAAATAAATAGGACTAAGACCATTAAGAGCTTTATAAACCAATAAAAGAACTTTAAAAATTATACGTCTGCAGGTCGACACACAGACACACGTTTATATGAATGGACAAATATTCTCGCCTCTTAGTGTTTTGGCGGTGAATTACTTCGCGGCGCACAGATCTACATCAGAGTATCAGTGTTTTCAGGCGTCCACACGGCGCCGGATCAGATCTATACTCGGATGAATTCGTGGGAGCTGGCGGCACCAGATCGTTCCGTCTCTGGAGCCGTTTTCAGTCGGATTAGTGCGAACGAACACTGCGTCCGCGACTCGAATACGAACTAGTGTGGACGTGCGTGGCGTGCAGTTTAAATGTTAGACATGTATCTGTGAACATCTGTAGCATTTAAACTGCACAAATCTCTCTATCTATGTTAATATCGACATCATGAAATCGATTTTTAATTTTAATTCTAGAATCAGTCTCATTTCACAAGTTACTTATTATGAATTACGTATTAATTATGTTTTATTCATGACCATAACATTAGTGTTGTTCAGTAGTTCACCAATGCGTCGTCGTCGTTCGGTCTTTAAGTTTTCGTCTTTCTTCCCTTGATAGTTGTGGGTAAATTCTTCATGTTAGAATGTTTATCCTTTGTGGACCTTGTTCGATGAAGATTTGGTGAAGGTTTGGAAAAAATGACGCACATTTACACAAATATTTTGCCACAGAAAACCATCGACCGGATGTTACGTTTACCCGACATCGCGGCACTTCCCGACTTTGTGAAAAACGTCTATTATTGGCATTGCTTATCGTCAACCATTTTAGTTTTTAGTTTTGTTTTTAGATAAGTTTAGCTTGAGTTTCCACCAAATTACATAAAAACTAAAAAACTTAATCTTCATTTCAAATTTTTGTGTAATTTTAAAACTAAAAAAATTTAACATGGCTGCAGCGTAATGTAACTTCAGTAAATTTAAAAAATGTATTTTGAAACCCATGTTATTTGTTTCCATGACTTAATTATCAAAAAAATACACATTCAAAAAGGTTGTGGGTTCAAATCCCAAACTCATTCTGTACAAATTTCGTCAAAAATCTTTCTTAATGTCTCAAAATCCTGGATACACAAATACGTTGTTCATGAAAGGGTCGATATTACGCCATGTTCTGTTCTAATGTTGTTTCCTCGTCTTCTGTGAAAGTAAAAACACTCTGCTCCACCTTGTGATGTCACGTGGTGGTACAGGAAGTGCTCCACTGTGTTTTTAAGCTCCGCACAACAGAGTTTCTTCGCTAGAATCGTTCGGATCATTTCAGCCCGAGAATTGCCAATTTCTACTAAACAAAAAAGTTAAAATGGTAGATGTTAACTTGAAAACGACCACTTTATGACATCACAAGGTGCAGCAGAGCGATAAAGAGTTGCTCAAACACGTGTGAATGAAAAAAAAAACACAACTACAGGTTTGTTTTCGAGGAGGAAACGGCATTATAACATGATTTAAAGCTCACAAGAGTCATTTTTTTGTTTTGTTTTTTGCGTAATATAGAACCTTTACGATTTAAATCAAGTTTAGTGATTTTTTTTTTTTTTTTAATGCCTTTTCTTACACCATTTCGTGACCTGGATTTGACGGAAAATTGTGCTTTTATTTGTATTCTGTATGTTCTCATGTTAACCTGTGAGTATATCGTAGAGGAGCTAGAATTCTTGGTGTGACGATTTGTAAATTTCTTTGGTCAAATTTTGAAATAGTTTTTGTTTTTGACCACATGTTTGTAAGTCGTTTATGTCTTTCATAAAGACGTCTGGCAAAAAATACAAGCTGTAAAATAAATCTCAAATGAAAAAACAAAAACAGAAAATAAATGAAAAAGGAACGTTGCACATTTATATTTATATTTCTAAAGTATTTCAATAATTTATATTAAAGAGCACTATTTTTACAAAAGTCACTGTCCTGTGTCCCGTGTGTTTTTTTTTTAACTGTAAATATAAGTAACAAGAAAAGTAGTAGTAGTAGTAGTAGAAATAGTAGTAGTAGTAGAAGTAGTAGAAATAGTAGCAATAGTAGTAGTAGTAGTAGTAGTAGTAAGAGTTGTGGAAGTAGTAGTAGTAGAAGTAGTAGAAATAATAGCAACAGTATTAGTAGAAGTAGTAGTAGTAGTAGCAGTAGTATTAGTAGCAGTAGTAGTAGTAGCAGAAGTAGTAGTACTAGTAGAAGTAATAGTAGTAGTAGTAGAAGTACTAATAGTAGTTACAATAGCAGCGGCAGTAGTAGAAATAGAAGTAGCAGCAGTCGCAGTAACAGTAGTAATAGTAGTATTAGAAGAAGTAGTAGTAGCAGTAGTAGTAGTAGTGCAGTGTAGTAGAGGTCATAGTAGTACTAGAAATAGTAGTAGTAGTTGCAGTAGTAGTACAAGTAGCAGCAGCAGCAGCAGTAGTAGTAGTTGTAGTAGTAGAAGTAGTAGAACTAGTCATAGAACTACTAGTAGTAATAGTAGTAGTAGTAGTAATAATAGTGACAACAGCAACAGTAGTAGAAATAGTAGTAGTCACAGTAACAGTAGTAATAGTAGTAGTATTCGAAGAAGTACTAGTAGCAGTAGTAGTAGAAGTCGTAGTAGAAATAGTAGTAGTAGTAGTAGTAGTAGTAGCAGCAGCAGCAGTAGTAGCAGTTTTAGTAGTAGTAGTAGTAGAGTAGCAGTCGTAGTAGTAGTAGTGGTAGTAGTAGTAATAGTAGCAGTAGTAATAGTAGTAATAGTAATAGTAGTAGTAGTAGTAGTAGTAACAGTAGTAAATGTACAATACTAATGTCTTATTCAAGATACCTGAGATACATAAATCACTTTACAGAACATTATTCATTCACTTCTTCTGTTGCCACAGCTGCCCTGGGACAGACTGACAGGAGTGAGGCTCCCAATCTGTCCCATCGGCACCTACACACACACACACACACACACACACACACACACACACACAGGTTCAGTGGGTTAAGTGTCGTGCCCAAGGACAAAACAACAGAATGTACAGGTCTGAGTAGGAGTTGAACCGCTGACCACTCACTCACTCACTCGGCAAACAGCAAAGGGCAAAAACCAAACAGCGGCTGATAGAAGCTGTTGAAGAAGTAGTGCTAGTACTAGTTGAAGTAGCAGTAAAAGTAGTAGTAGCAGTAGTAAAGTAGTAGTAGTAGTAGCAGTAGTAGTAGTAGGAGTAGTAGTAGTAATAATCGTAGTAGCAGGAGTAGTTGTAGAAGCAGTAGTAGTAGTAGCAGTAGTAATAGTAGCAGTAGCAGTAGTAGTAGTAGGAATAGTAATAGTAGTAGTAGTAGCAGTAGTAGTAGTAGGAGTAGTAGTAGCTGTAGTCATTGAAGTTGTAGTAGTAGCAGGAGTAGGAGTAGTAGTAGTTGTAGTAGTCATTGTAGTAATAGTCGCAGTAGCAGTAGTTGTTGTGGTCAAGATAGTAGCAGTTGTAGTAGTACTAGTAATAGTAGTCATAGTAGTCATCATAGTAATAATCGTAGTCGCAGTGGTCGCAGCGGTAGTAGTAGTAGTAGTAGTAGTAGTAGTAGTACTACTAGTACTAGTAGTACTAGTAGTAGTAGTAGTAGTAGTAGTAGTAGTACTAGTGCTACTAGTACTACTACTACTACTACTAGTTGTAGTAGTAGTTGTGGTCATGGTAGCAGTAATATTAAACGGTCAGATTTTTACAGTGCACTTTTGTCGATTGTGGGATTTGAACCATCAACCTCCTGAACCTTCAGTGGACAAACCCTCTGCACCTGAACCTCTGACACACAAGTACAACCATGTGGGACAAATATCGGTGTGAGATCAATCGGTGTTGGAATAAATCGATGTGGAATAAATCGATGTGGGATAAATCGATGTGGGATAAATCCATGTGGAATAAATCGGTGTCGACTAAATCGGTCTTGGATAAATCGGTGTGGGGATAAATATCGGTGTGGGATAAATCGGTCCATGTGGAATAAATCGCCGTGGGATAAATATCGGCGTGGGATAAATATCGGCGTGGGATAAATATCGGGGTGGGATAAATATTGGCGTGGATAACTCCATGTGCGTCCTTTCCCTTTTCCCTTTTCTCTGTGTAAATATTGCTGTGGACAGAGTTTCGGTAAATGATGTTTGACGTTTGGTTTGTTTTGGTCAAACGGAGTTTCCGATAAATAAACACACGACTCGGCCTCTTTCACCTTTCAGTGATTTTTGATGTTTAATGTCACTTTGTGGGGAAATAAAACACACATGTTATTTTAAAAACACTAATCGACGTGTGAACCGACGAGGTGTGTCAGGATGATTTAAAGACGCACTGTGGAACTTTTCCTGGGGAGAGTATTCCACATACTTCAGTCTGAATATAAATGTACTTTTAGTCTCCATGGAAATGTACTGTGCTTATTTTAGCCTGGGATGTTTCACAATAAGGCATTAAACTTTTCTATCTCCATGGAGACAAACAGGCCAAGGTACAAATGACACAAGAATGCATGTAGTAGTAGTAGTAGTAGTAGTCATAGTAGTAGTAGTAGAAGTAGTAGTTGCAGTAATAATAGCAGGAGTAATAGTTGCAGTAGTAGTAGTAATAGCAGTAAAAGTAGTAGTAGTAGCAATAATAGTAGTAGTAGTAGGAGGAGGACTAGTTGCAGTAGTAATAGAAGCAACAGTAGTAGTAGTTGTAGTAGTAGAAGTTGTAGTAGTTGCAGTAGCAGTAGTAGTACTCATAGTAGTAGCAGTAGTAATAGTAGTAG
The DNA here is from genome assembly GCF_026225935.1 of Boleophthalmus pectinirostris. Taxonomy (NCBI): domain Eukaryota; kingdom Metazoa; phylum Chordata; class Actinopteri; order Gobiiformes; family Gobiidae; genus Boleophthalmus; species Boleophthalmus pectinirostris. The sequence continues at coordinate 32,472,676 of NW_026571047.1, forward strand.
TAGTAGTAGTCGTAGTAGGAGTCATAGTAGCAGTAGTAGTAGCAATAATAGTAGTAGCAGTAGCAGTAGAAGTAGTATTTGCAGTAGTAATAGAAGCAACAGTAGTAGTAGCAGTAGTAGTAGTAATAGCAGTAGAAGTAGTAGCAGTAGCAATAATAGTAGTAGTAGTAGTAGGAGGACTAGTTGCAGTAGTAATAGAAGCAACAGTAGTAGTAGTAGTAGTAGTAGTAGTAGTAGTAGTAGTAGTAGTAGTAGTAGTAGTAGTAGTAGTAGTAGCCGTAGTAGGAGTCATAGTAGCAGTAGTAGTAGAAGTAGTAGTTGCAGTAGTAATAGAAGTAACAATAGTAGTAGTAGTAGGAGTAGTAATAGATGCAGTAGTAATAGAAGTAACAGTAGTAGTAGTAATAGCAGTAGTAGTAGTTGTAATAGTAGTAGTAGTAGTAGTAGTAGCAGTAGTAGTAGTAGTAGTAGTAGTAGTAGGTAGTAGTAGTAGTAATAGCAGTAGTAGTAGTAGCAGTCGTAGTAGCAGCAGTAGTAGTAGGAGTAGTAACATTTGCAGTAGTAATAGAAGTAACAGTAGTAGTAGTAATAGCAGTAGCAGATGCAGCAGTAGTAGTAGTAGTAATAGCAGTAGTAGTAGTAGTCCTAGTAGTTGCAGCAGTAATAGTAGTAGTAATAATAGTAGTAGTAGTAGCAGTACTCAGAAACTTTTGACTGAAGTGTAAACACATTTTTAAACTAAATTGTTCAGTTCAAAGTCATTGTTCATCATTAACTCGCTCTAAAGTGTTTCTGTGTAAAATGTGACACGAGTGACAGGAGAATTCTAATCTGTGAAACTCTAAACTGTGTAATCAGCACCTCGCACTCGCCTCCCGGGGGATTGTGGGTAAATTCCACAGACAAACGCCGATCGTAGAAAACAGGGCGGAGCCGGAGCGACGAAACGATTCCCACGAGAAAGAAAGAAAATGATGCAAATAATTACCGCGAAAACAGGTTTAGAAGTGAGGTAAAACTAAAAGTATCTGTGTTTTTGTAGATGTAGTATAAGTAGTAGAAGTACAAGTACACATGCATCCGGAATTTCGAACTTCCGGTCATCGCGCAATCCATACTGACAAGGATCCTCCGAAAAAGTGAGCATCAAACCTCCATGTTTGTTTTCCCAGTGGGATGCGTCTCTTGTCAAAGTCGATCTTTTCAAGTCTTTTGAACCATATCACTTTTGTTTCTGGTTCTGATATTGTCATATTTTAGTTTTGGGATTCGGACATCGTAATTGTTGTGGTTGTTGGATGTTCTAACAGCGGAAAACGGGCTTCGGAAGTTTGCGAACTCCATAACTTTAAAAAGGAATCAGATCTGCAAACCGCCCCAGTGCTGCAGGTCCTGGTTTGATCATCTCCAAACAGCAGAGATGATCCTGTGGTCTCCAAACCGCACCCCCTCCAGCTCCTTGACTGCACCTAGAAATTCTGTCCATAAAACCAATGAACAGACTCGGTGACAGGGGCGGCCCTGGCGGAGTCCAACATGCACCGGGAACAGGTCTGACTTACTGCCGGCGACGAACACAGCTCCTGCTCCGATCACACAGGGACCGGACCCCAGACTCCCAGAGCGCCCCCCACAGGACACCACGAGGGACAGGGTCAAACACCTTCTCCAGATCCACAAAGCACATGTGGACTAGACAAACCACATGAACCTCGATGGAGAGTGTAGAGCTGGTCCAGTGTTCCACCGCCAGGACCAAAACCACACTGCTCCTCCTGGATCCGAGGTTTGACCATCAGCCGGATTCTCCTCTCCAGTCCCTGGAATAGACCAGAGAGACTGAGGAGTGTGATTCCTCTGTAGTTGGAACACACCCTCCAGTCCTCCTTCTTAAACAGAGGGACCACCACCCCGGTTTGCCAGACGCAGTGTTCCCCAGAGGCAGAAGGCGAAGCTCTCGATTTACCGTCAGTCTTTGTTCCTCCACTCACCTCTGGTCATGAGCTCTGGGTAATGACCGAAAGGACGAGATCACAGATACAAGTGGTTGAAATGAGTTTCCTCTGCAGAGTGTCTGGGCGCTCCTTAGAGACAGGGTGAGGAGCCCGGTCACACAGGAGGAGCTCGGAGTAGAGCCGCTGCTCTTCTAAGTCAAGAGGAGCAGCTGAGGCTCGGGCACCTGTTCCGATGCCTCCTGGGCGGCTCTCTCAGGAGGTGTTCCGGGCATGTTCCACCTAGAGGAGAAGACCCAGGACACGCTGGAGGGACTATGTCTCTGGGCTGGCCTGGGAACACCTTGGGGTCCCCCGGAGGAAGTCAAGGAAATGTCTGGGGTGAAGGAAGTCTGGGAGTCCCTGCATAGACTGATGCCCACAACCGGGCAAATGGACGGTTGTTGATTCTGAGAAAATCCACGTTGTTTCTCAGTTCTAATTTTTAACATGTAAAAAGTCATGTTTTGTTTTGTTTCATTCACGTTTGAGTAACACTCTGGAGATGTCTACATTTCCAAAGCTCAAAATGCTCTGTTCCACCTTGTGATGTCATGAAGCAGTTCATGTTAACAGCTCCTCTCACCTTTAGTTCAGTTAAGGATCGACAAATTCAGGGCTGAAATCATCCAAATGATTCTAGTGAAGGTGTTTGGAGTTTAAAACACAGTGAAGCACATCCTGTATTACCAGATGACATCACAAGGTAGAACAGAGTGTTTTTTGCTTGAGAGACGAACATGTGTCTGTCACTGCTCTGTCTGGAATGTCCCACAGTGTGACTTTAAACAGCTCTACTTTACATTTATTCAGTTACAGATGATTTTACAGCTCAAAAACGCCTCGAAAAACAAACATTCTGACTGGAAGCGGGGGTCGCCTCTCCGCAGATCTGACCTGTAACTTGTTCTGGTTTGGTCTCCGTGAAGATAGAAAGGTTTAATGCCGTACTGTGGAACATTCCAGACAAAGTGATAACAAAAGCAGTAGAAAAAGTGAACTGCACCATTGAGAGAAATATAAAATGTAAGAAGAATAAAATGTTCTACTACACTGGATACTACACTGAGTACTACACTGAGTACTACACTGAGTACTACACTGAGTACTACACTGAGTACTACACTGAGTACTACACTGGGTACTACAGTGAGTACTACACTGAGTACTACACTGGGTACTACACTGGTACTACACTGAGTACTACACTGAGTACTACAGTGAGTACTACACTGAGTACTACACTGAGTACTACACTGAGTACTACAGTGGGTACTACAGTGGGTACTACACTGGGTACTACACTGAGTACTACAGTGATACTACAGTGGGTACTACACTGGGTACTACACTGAGTACTACACTGAGTACTACAGTGGGTACTACAGTGGGTACTACACTGGGTACTACAGTGGGTACTACAGTGGGTACTACAGTGGGTACTACACTGGGTACTACACTGAGTACTACAGTGGGTACTACACTGGGTACTACAGTGGGTACTAACTGGGTACTACACTGGAGAGTACTACAGTGGACTACTGGGTACTAGTGGGTACTACACTGAGTACTACAGTGGGTACTACAGTGGGTACTACACTGAGTACTACAGTTGGGTACTACAGTGGGTACTACAGTGGGTACTGGGTACTACACTGGGTACTACACTGGTACTACAGTGGGTACTACAGTGGGTACTACACTGGGTACTACACACTGTGGGTACTACACAGTGGGTACTACACTGGGTACTACATACAGTGGTACTACAGTGGGTACTACATGGGTACTACACTGAGTACTACAGTGGTACTACACTGGGTACTACACTGAGTACTACAGTGGGTACTACACTGGGTACTACAGTGGGTACTACACTGGGTACTACACTGAGTACTACAGTGGTACTACAGTGGGTACTACAGTGGGTACTACACTGGGTACTACAGTGGGTACTACACTGGGTACTACACTGAGTACTACAGTGGGTACTACAGTGGGTACTACACTGAGTACTACACTGAGTACTACAGTGGGTACTACACTGAGTACTACAGTGGGTACTACAGTGAGTACTACAGTGGGTACTACAGTGGGTACTACAGTGGGTACTACAGTGGGTACTACACTGGGTACTACACTGAGTACTACAGTGGGTACTACACTGAGTACTACAGTGGGTACTACAGTGGGTACTACACTGAGTACTACAGTGGGTACTACAGTGGACTACTACACTGTGAGTACTACAGTGGTACTACAGTGGGTACTACACTGAGTACTACAGTGGGTACTACAGTGGGTACTACACTGAGTACTACAGTGGGTACTACAGTGAGTACTACAGTGGGTACTACAGTGAGTACTACAGTGGGTACTACAGTGGTACTACATGGGTACTACACTGAGTACTACAGTGGGTACTACAGTGGGTACTACACTGAGTACTACAGTGGGTACTACAGTGGGTACTACACTGAGTACTACAGTGGGTACTACAGTACTACACTGAGTACTACAGTGGGTACTACAGTGAGTACTACAGTGGGTACTACAGTGAGTACACAGTGGGTACTACAGTGGGTACACAGTGGGTACTACTGGTACTACAGTGGGTACTACATGAGTACTACAGTGGGTACTACAGTGGGTACTACACTGAGTACTACAGTGGGTACTACAGTGGGTACTACACTGAGTACTACAGTGGGTACTACACTGAGTACTACAGTGGGTACTACACTGGGTACTACACTGAGTACTACACTGGGTACTACACTGAGTACTACACTGAGTACTACAGTGACTGTACTACACTGAGTACTACACTGGGTACTACACTGAGTACTACACTGAGGTACTACACTGGGTACTACACTGAGTACTACACTGAGTACTACAGTGGGTACTACACTGAGTACTACACTGGGTACTACACTGAGTACTACAGTGGGTACTACACTGGGTACTACACTGAGTACTACAGTGAGTACTACAGTGGGGTACTACACTGAGTACTACAGTGAGTACTACAGTGGGTACTACACTGGGTACTACACTGAGTACTACAGTGGGTACTACACTGAAGTACTACAGTGGGTACTACAGTGGGTACTACAGAGTACTACAGTGGGTACTACAGTGGTACTACACTGGTACTACAGTGGGTACTACAGTGAGTACTACAGTGGTACTACAGTGAGTACTACACTGGGTACTACACTGAGTACTACACTGGGTACTACACTGAGTACTACTGAGTACTACAGTGAGTACTTCACTGGGTACTACACAGAGTACTACACTGGGTACTACACAGAGTACTACACTGGGTACTACACTGGGTACTACACTGAGTACTACAGTGAGTACTACAGTGAGGTACTACACAGTACTACACTGGGTACTACAGAGTACTACAGTGGGTACTACACTGGGTACTACACTGAGTACTACAGTGAGTACTACAGTGGGTTACTACACAGAGTACTACACTGGGTACTACACAGAGTACTACAGTGGGTACTACACTGGGTACTACACAGGTACTACACTGGGTACTACACTGGGTACTACACTGAGTACTACACTGAGTACTACAGTGGGTACTACACTGAGTACTACACTGGGTACTACACTGAGTACTACAGTGAGTACTACACTGGGTACTACACTGAGTACTACACTGGGTACTACACTGAGTACTACACTGGGTACTACACTGGGTACTACACTGAGTACTACAGTGAGTACTACAGTGGGTACTACACTGAGTACTACACTGGGTACTACACTGAGTACTACAGTGGGTACTACACTGGGTACTACAGTGAGTACTACAGTGGGTACTACACTGAGTACTACAGTGAGTACTACAGTGGGGTACTACACTGGGTACTACAGTGAGTTACTACAGTGGGGTACTACACTGGGTACTACACTGAGTACTACACTGAGTACTACAGTGGGTACTACAGTGGGTACTACACTGAGTACTACAGTGAGTACTACAGTGGGTACTACAGTGGGTACTACACTGAGTACTACAGTGGGTACTACAGTGGGTACTACACTGGGTACTACACTGAGTACTACACTGAGTACTACAGTGGGTACTACAGTGAGTACTACAGTGAGTACTACAGTGAGTACTACAGTGGCTACTGACTACACTGAGTACTACAGTGGTACTACAGTGAGTACTACACTGAGTACTACAGTGGTACTACAGTGGTACTACAGTGAGTACTACAGTGAGTACTACAGTGGTACTACAGTGAGTACTACAGTGACTACACAGTGAGTACTACAGTGAACACAGTGAGTACTACACTGAGTACTACAGTGGGTACTACAGTGAGTACTACAGTGTGGTACTACAGTGACTACAGTGATACTACAGTGGTACTACACTACAGTACTACAGTGAGTACTACAGTGGGTACTACATACACTACTACATACTGCGCGTGCCTGAGTAAATCTTTCCAGGAACATCTTATTTTGAATCTTACATAACAAGAATAACCAGCTCACGCTTTGACTCACATTTTCCCTTTTGTGTTTCCTCAACCGCAGAGAAAAAGAGAAGAGAGAAAGAGAGAAAGAGAGGGGGATGGGGGGGAGAAAGAGAGGAAGAAAGCGAGGAGATTAGAGCAAAGGGTATAAGAGAAAAGAGTGGGGGAAAAGAAAAAGATTTGTGATTGACAGGGAGAACTATAATGAAGAGAGAGAGAAAATATGACGGAGAGGGGGATGGAGAGGAAGTGAAAAAAACAAAGAGATGGTGAAAGAGGGGAGAGAGAATAAGATGGGGGGAGTGGGGAGAGAAAGACGGGAAAAAGAACAATAGAGGAGAGTGTGGAGAGTGGGCTGAAGAGAGAGAGAGAGAGAGAGGGGTGAAAGAGGGAAAGAAAGAGAAAAACAATAGAAGAGTGAGAGATGGAGAGAGAGAGAGAGAGAGAAAGAGTTGGAGGTGTGGAGGGAAGGAGAGAAAGAGAGAGTTGGAGGTATGGAGAGAAAGAGAGAGTTGGAGAGAGAGAGTTGGAGGTATGAGGAGAGGGAAAGAGAAAGAGAGAGAGAGCGAGAGAGGTCAAGGTATGGAGAGAAGGAGAGAGAGAAAGAGAGAGAGAGAGAGAGAGAGTTTGAGTATGGAGAGAAGAAGAGAGAAAGAGAGAGAGAGTTGGAGGTATGGAGAGAAGGAGAGAGAGAGAGAAACAGAGAGAGAGAGTTGGAGGTATGGAGAGAAGGAGAGAGAGAGTTAGAGGTGTGGAGAGAAGGATAGAGAGAGTTAGAGGTGTGGAGAGAAGGATAGAGAGAGTTAGAGGTGTGGAGAGAAGGATAGAGAGAGAGTTAGAGGTGTAGAGAGAAGGATAGAGAGAGTTAGAGGTGTGGAGAGAAGGATAGAGAGAGTTAGAGGTTAGAGGTGTGGAGAGAAGGATAGAGAGAGTTAGAGGTGTGGAGAGAAGGATAGAGAGAGTTAGAGGTGTAGAGAGAAGGATAGAGAGAGTTAGAGGTGTAGAGAGAAGGATAGAGAGAGTTAGAGGTGTGGAGAGAAGGATAGAGAGAGTTAGAGGTGTGGAGAGAAGGATAGAGAGAGTTAGAGGTGTAGAGAGAAGGATAGAGAGAGTTAGAGGTGTGGAGAGAAGGATAGAGAGAGTTAGAGGTAGAGAGAGTTAGAGGTGTGGAGAGAAGGATAGAGAGAGTTAGAGGTGTGGAGAGAAGGATAGAGAGAGTTAGAGGTGTGGAGAGAAGGATAGAGAGAGTAGAGAGAGTTAGAGGTAGTGAGAGAGAGGATAGAGAGAGTTAGAGAGTGTGGAGAGAAGATAGAGAGTAGAGGTGTGGAGAGAAGGATAGAGAGAGTTAGAGGTGTGGAGAGAAGGATAGAGAGAGTTAGAGGTGTAGAGAGAAGGATAGAGAGAGTTAGAGGTGTAGAGAGAAGGATAGAGAGAGTTGGAGGTGTAGAGAGAAGGATAGAGAGAGTTAGAGGTGTAGAGAGAAGGATAGAGAGAGTTAGAGGTGTAGAGAGAAGGATAGAGAGAGTTAGAGGTGTAGAGAGAAGGATAGAGAGAGTTAGAGGTATGGAGAGAAGGATAGAGAGAGTTAGAGGTGTAGAGAGAAGGATAGAGAGAGTTAGAGGTGTAGAGAGAAGGATAGAGAGAGTTAGAGGTGTAGAGAGAAGGATAGAGAGAGTTGGAGGTGTGGAGAGAAGGATAGAGAGAGAGTTAGAGGTGTAGAGAGAAGGATAGAGAGAGTTAGAGGTGTAGAGAGAAGGATAGAGAGAGTTAGAGGTGTAGAGAGAAGGATAGAGAGAGTTGGAGGTGTAGAGAGAAGGATAGAGAGAGTTAGAGGTGTGGAGAGAAGGATAGAGAGAGTTAGAGGTGTGGAGAGAAGAGATAGAGAGAGTTAGAGGTGTGGAGAGAAGGATAGAGAGAGTTAGAGGTGTAGAGAGAAGGATAGAGAGAAGTAGAGAGAGTAGAGGAGAAGAGATAGAGAGAGAGGATAGAGAGAGTTAGAGGTGTAGAGAGAAGGATAGAGAGAGTTAGAGAGGTTAGAGAGAAGGATAGAGAAGAGTTAGAGGTGTAGAGAGAAGGATAGAGAGAGTTAGAGGTGTAGAGAGAAGGATAGAGAGAGTTTAGAGGTTAGAGAGAAGGATAGAGAGAGTTAGAGGTGTAGAGAGAAGTGAGAGAGAAGAGTAGAGAGTGTAGAGAGAAGGATAGAGAGAGTTAGAGGTGTAGAGAGAAGGATAGAGAGAGTTAGAGGTGTAGAGAGAAGGATAGAGAGAGTTAGAGGTGTGGAGGTGTGGAGGTGGAGGAGTTTCTCATTCCCCACATTCTTCCAGCTTCGTCTGATGCTGTTTCCAGGAAAGACGCTCTTTAATTGGGCCGAGTTTTACCATCGACCCTGGACCCAGAACCAGGACCAGAACCAGGACCAGAACCAGAACCAGAACCAGGACCAGGACCAGGACCAGAACCAGGACCAGAACCAGGACCAGAACACCTGTGTGTCTGCAGAGAGAGAGAGGAGAGAAGGAGGAGAGACGGGGTGAAAGAGTTTCCCGTGTCCGTGACTTAAACTGCGATGCCGGACTTTTGCGCCGCATACGGACTGAACCAGGACTAAAACAGGACTAAAACAGGACTAAACCAGGTCTAAACCAGGTCTCAGTCCTAGTCTCAGTCCTAAACCAGAACTGAACCAGGAGTGTGTGCCCGGCATAGACTGTCGGGTGATCAGGAAACCGGGACCAGACTGGGACCAGACTGGGACCAGACCGGGACTGAGACCTAGTTTAGTCCTGGTTCAGTCCCGGCTTAGTCCTGCTTTAGTCCTGTTTTAGTCCTGTTTAGTCCTGGTTTAGTCCTGTTTTAGTCCTGGTTCAGTCCTGTTTTAGTCCTGGTTTAGTCCTGGTTTTAGTCCTGTTTTAGTCCTGTTTTAGTCCCGGTTTAGTCCTGTTTTAGTCCTGTTTTCCCAGTCCTGGTTTAGTCCTGGTTTAGTTCCCGTGTTCAGTCCTGGTTCAGTCCCGTTTTTAGTCCTGGTTTAGTCCTGTTTTAGTCCCGTTTTAGTCCTGGTTTAGTCCTGGTTCAGTCTCATCCTGTTTTAGTCCTGGTTTAGTCCTGGTTTTAGTCCTGTTTTAGTCCTGGTTTAGTCCTGGTTTTAGTCCTGGTTCCTGTTTAGTCCTGTTTTAGTCCTGGTTTAGTCCTTTGTTTTAGTCCTGTTTAGTCCTGGTTTTAGTCCTGGTTTAGTCCTGGTTCCCCTGGTTTTAGTCCTGTTTAGTCCTGGTTTTTAGTCCTGTTTAGTAGTCCTGGTTTAGTCCTGTTTTAGTTTTAGTCCTGTTTTTAGTTCCTGGTTTCAGTCCTGGTTTTTAGTCCTGGTTCAGTTCCTGTTCCTGTTTTAGTCCTGTTTTAGTCCTGTTTTAGTCCTGGTTTTAGTCCTGTTTAGTCCTGTTTTAGTCCTGTCCTGGTTTTTAGTCCTGTTTTAGTCCTGTTTTAGTCCTGTTTTAGTTTAGTCCTGTTTCCTGGTTTAGTCCTGTTTTAAGTTTAGTCCTGGTTTAGTCCTGTTTTAGTCCTTTGTTTAGACCTGGTTTAGTCCTGTTTTAGTCCTGGTCAGTCCTTTTAGTCCTGTTTAGTCCTGTTTTAGTCCTGTTTTAGTCCTGTTAGTCCTGTTTTAGTCCTGGTTCAGTCCTGTTTTAGTCCTGTTTTAGTCCTGTTTTAGTCCTGGTTTAGTCCCTGGTTTAGTCCTGGTTTAGTCCTGTTTTAGTCCTGTTTTAGTCCTTGGTTTCAGTCCTGTTTAGACCTGGTTTAGTCCTGGTTTTTAGTCCTGTTTTAGTCCTGGTTTAGTCCTGTTCAGTCCTGTTTTAGTCCTGGTTCAGTCCTGTTTTAGTCCTGTTTTAGTTAGTCCTGTTTAGTCCTGGTTTTCAGTCCTGTTTTAGTCCTGGTTTAGTCCTGGTTTAGTTTTAGAGTCCTGTTTAGTCCCTGTTTTAGTCCTGGTTTAGTCCTGTTTTAGTTCCTGTTTTAGTCCTGGTTTTAGTCCTGGTTCAGTCCTGTTTTAGTCCTGTTTAGTCCAGTCCTCAGTCCTGTTTTAGTCCTGGTTTAGTCCTGTTTTAGTCCTGTTTTAGTCCTGTTTTTAGTCCTGGTTTAGTCCCTGTTTTAGTCCTGTTTTAGTCCTGTTTTAGTCCTGTTTTAGTTCCTGTTTTAGTCCTGGTTTAGTCCAGTCCGTTCAGTCCTGGTTTTTAGTCCAGGTCCTGTTTTAGTCCTGTTTAGTCCTGTTTTCAGTCCCTGTTTTAGTCCTGGTTTAGTCCTGGTTTAGTCCTGTTTTTAGTCCTGGTTCAGTCCTCCTGTTTTAAGTCCTGGTTTCAGTTCAGTCTGTTTTAGTCCTGTTTTAGTCCTGGTTCAGTCCTGGTTTAGTCCTGTTTTAGTCCTGTTTTAGTCCTGGTTCAGTCCTGGTTCAGTCCTGTTTTAGTCCTGTTTAGTCCTGTTGGTTTAGTCCTGTTTTAGTTTAGTCCTGGTTTAGTCCTGGTTCAGGTTCAGTCCTGTTTTAGTCCTGGTTTAGTTCCTGTTTTAGTCCTGTTTTAGTCCTGTTTTAGTCCTGTTTTAGTCCTGGTTTAGTCCAGGTTCAGTCCTGTTTTTGGCCCGGCTTAGTCCTGTTTATGGAGTTTGAAGCTGCAGACACTTGCACAGTTGAGGCGTCGCTGTCCCTTTAAGTTCGGGGCGGCGCCTCGTGTTTTCTCGCTCGCGCCGGCGTCTCATGTTGTGATTGGCTCGGGGCTGTTGACGCGCGGCTCCAGTCATTTACCCCCGAACAAACCGAACAGGAACATGTGAGCAGAAAAGAGCAATTACCCTGTTCACACTTAAACACCAAGACAAGAAAAAAGGGACTGGACCAGGACTAAAGCAGGACTAAACCAGGACTAAAGCAGGACTAAACCAGGACTAAACCAGGACTAAAGCAGGACTAAAGCAGGACTAAACCAGGACTAAACCAGGACTAAAGGACTAGGACTAAACCAGGACTAAAGCAGGACTAAACAGGACTAAAGCAGGACTAAACCAGGACTAAAGCAGGACTAAAGAAGGACTAAAAGCAGACTAAACCAGGACTAAAGCAGGACTAAACCAGGACTAAACCAGGACTAAAGCAGGACTAAAGCAGACTAAACCAGGACTAAACCAGGACTAAAGCAGGACTAAACCAGGACTAAAGGACTAAACCAGGACTAAAGGACTAACTAAACCTAGGACTAAAGCAGGACTAAACCAGGACTAAAGGACTAAAGCAGGACTAAACCAGGACTAAAGCAGGACTAAACCAGGACTAAACCAGGACTAAACCAGGACTAACCAGGACTAAAAGGACTAAACCAGGACTAAACCAGGACTAAAGCAGGACTAAACCAGGACTAAAGCAGACTAAACCAGGACTAAAGCAGGACTAAACCAGGACTAAAGCAGGACTAAACAGGACTAAACCAGGACTAAAGCAGAACAAGCTAAAGCAGGACTAAAGCAGGACTAAAGCAGGACTAAACAGGACTAAAAGCAGAACTAAAGCAGGACTAAAGCAGAACTAAACCAGGACTAAAGCAGGACTAAACCAGGACTAAACAAGGACTAGACTAGAACTAAATCAGGACTAAACCAGGACTAAATCAGGACTAAACCAGGACTAAACCAGGACTAAATCAGGACTAAATCAGGACCAAAGCGGGACTAAACCGGGACCAAACCAGAACTAAAGCAGGACTAAACAGAAACTAAAACCAGGACTAAAGCAAGGACTAAAGCAGGACTAAAACCAGGACTAAACAAGGACTAAACAAGGACTAGACTAGAACTAAATCAGGACTAAACCAGGACTAAATCAGGACTAAACCTAGGACTAAACCAGGACTAAAGCAGGGACTAAACCAGGACTAAAACCAGGACTAAACTAAACCAGGACTAAACTAAAGACTAAACCAGGACTAAAACAAGGGACTAAAACAGGGGACTAAACCAGGACTAAACCAGGACTAAACAGGACTAAACCAGGACTAAACCAGGACTAAAAGGACAGGACTAAACCAGGACTAAAACAGAACTAAGACTAAACAGGACTAAAACAGGACTAAACCAGGACTAAACAGGACTAAACAAGGACTAACTAAACTAAACCAGGACTAAACAAGGACTAACTAGAACTAAACCAGGACTAAACAGGACTAAACCAGGACTAAACCAGGACTAAACCAGGACTAAACAGGACTAAACCAGGACTAAAACTAAACAGGACTAAATCAGGACTAAACAAGGACTAAAGCAGGACTAAACCAGGACTAGACTAGAACTAAACCAGGACTAAACAAGGACTAGACTAGAACTAAATCAGGACTAAACCAGGACTAAATCAGGACTAAACTGTGACTAAACCTGGAACTAAATCAGGACTAAACAAGGACTAGACTAGAACTAAACCAGGACTAAAATCCATCAACTTCCATGATTAAACCAGGACTAAATCTGTACTAAACCAGGACTAAACCAGGACTAGACCAGGACTAAACAAGGACTAGACTAGAACTAAACCAGGACTAAACAAGGACTAAATCAGGACTAGACTAGAACTAAACCAGGACTAAACAAGGACTAAATCAGGACTAAACCAGGACTAAACTGGGACTAGACTAGAACTAAACCAGGACTAAATTGTGACTAAACCTGGAACTAAACCAGGACTAAAATCCGTCAACTTCCATGATTTAAACCAGGACTAAACCAGGACTAAACCTGGACGAGAACAGGACTAAAACCTGTTAACTTCAAGTCCACGATTAAACCAGAACAAAACACATACAAAGTCAAAATATGGACTAAAGTGGGTCTAAACTTGGAACTAAACCAGGATTAAACAAGGACTAGACCAGGATTAGAACAGGACTAAACCAGGACTAAGATAGAACTAGACCAGGACTAAACCAGGACTAGAATAGGACTAAAATCTGTCAAGACCATGAACCAGGACAAAACACATAAAAGTCAAAATATGGACTAAACTGGGACTAAACCCGGAACTAAAGAAGGACTAAACAAGGACTAGACCAGGACTAAACCAGGACTAGACCAGGACTAAACCAGGACTAGACCAGGACTAAACCAGGACTAAACCAGGACAAAAATATATCAACATCAAGACCATGATCGAACCAGGATCAAACACACCTGGACTACATCAGAACTAAACCAGGACTATAACAGGACCGAACCTAGAGTGAGTTTACATCAAAACTGGGACTAATCTTGGACTAAACTCTGAACTGAACCAGGACTAGACCAGAAATAAACCAGGACTAGAAAAGGACCAAACCTAGAGCGCGTTTACACTTTCATATTCATGGCATCAAAACTGGGACTAATCTTGGACTAAACCAAGACTAGAACAGGACCAAACCAAGTCCACATCAGGACTTAACCAGGACCAAACCAGGACCGAACCAGCAGAGCCCCCTTGAAAAGCAGACCAACATTTTACTAGAAAAGTCTCATAAACTGGACCAAACTGGGACTAAACTCTGAACTAGACCTTGGACTAGACTAAGACTGAACAAGAACTAGACCAGGACTTCAGCCATCTTATTTCCATCCTTGTTTAGACCAAGTTTAGTCCTGGTTTAGTCCTCATTTAGTCCTTTTTCGATGTAAACTTTGATCTGAATTCTTGTTTAAAATCTAGTCCTGGTTTAGACCATGTTTAGTCCTTGTTTAGTCCAGATTTTGGGTCTTCGTAGATCTTTTTGAAGACTTTTCCCGTTCAAAAGATACAATATTTAGTCTTAAATTGTAAATTGTTACGGCAACTGTTCAAATTTTTCATCACTCTGAAAAACATAAATACTTAAAAGTCCAGAATTACAAAAATCTGAGTCTAACTTGGACCTTTTTCTTGGGTGATTTTGAGTTTCTCGGGACGACGGACTGAGCTGACGTCATTTCTTCTCTTTAAAAAAAAAAAAAAGTCGTAGTGAATCAGGATGGAAAGAGCTGGAGTTGTGTTTGCGAGCAGAGCGTGAGTCATGTGGACCGGACTGCGCTGGTTTCACACAGGGCGAAGTCTGTCATCTGTTTGGGTCTGAGGTCATTGGGAATAAGGAGGGGTTCTCAAGCTGCGGTGTGGGGACGCCGGCTCCGAGTCGTGGTCGGGTTCTACTTTAAAGGACTTTTGTCACGCAGGATTTGACTCTTGTGAGGTTAAAGTCGTGTTATAATGTTGTTTCTTCCTCAAAAACAAACCCGGAGCTGTGTTTTGTTTCATTCACATGTTTGAGTAAATCTTTTTTGAGACCGAGACAAGACCGAGACTTTTAAAAGTCGAGACCGAGACAAGACCGAGACTTTTAAAAGTCGAGAGACAAGACCGAGACTTTTAAAAATCAAGACCGAGACAAGACTTTTAAAAATCAAGACCGAGACAAAACCAAAGACCTCTGAGGGTCAAGACTGAGACAAGACCGAGACTTTTGAAGGCAGAGACCGAGACAAGACCGAGACTTTTAAAAGTTGAGACCGAGACAAGACCAAGACTTTTAAAAGTCGAGACCGAGACTTTTAAAAGTTGAGACCGAGACAAGACCAAGACTTTTAAAAGTCAAGACCGAGACAAGACGAGACTTTTAAAAGTCGAGACCGAGACAAGACCGAGACTTTTAAAAGTCAGAGACCGAGACAAGACCGAGACTTTTAAAAATCAAGACCGAGACTTTTAAAAATCAAGACCGAGACAAGACCAAGACTTTTAAAAATCAAGACCGAGACAAAACCAAGACCTCTGAGGGTCAAGACTGAGACAAGACCGAGACTTTTGAAGGCAGAGACCGAGACAAGACCGAGACTTTTAAAAAATCAAGACCAGAGACTTTTAAAAGTTGAGACCGAGACAAGACCGAGACTTTTAAAAAGTCGAGACCGAGACAAGACCGAGACTTTTAAAAATCAAGACCGAGACTTTTAAAAGTTGAGACCGAGACAAGACCGAGACTTTTAAAGGCAGAGACCAAAACAAGACCGAGACTTTTAAAAGTCGAGACCGAGACAAGACCGAGACTTTTAAAAAGCAGAGACTGAGACAAGACCGAGACTTTTAAAAATCAAGACCGAGACAAAGAGACCAACAAGACCGAGACTTTTAAAGCGAGACCGAGACAAGACCGAGACTTTTAAAAACAAGACCGAGACAAGACCAAGACTTTTAAAAGTCAAGACCGAGACAAGACCAAGACTTTTAAAAGTCAAGATCAAGACAAGACCGAGACAAGACTGACTTTTAAAGTTGAGACCGAGAACAAGACCAAGACTTTTAAAGGTTGAGACTGAGACAAAGACCAAGACTTTAAAAGTTGAGACCGAGACAAGACCAAGACTTTTAAAAGTCAAGACCGAGACAAGACCGAGACTTTTAAAAGTCAAGACCAAAACGAGACCGAGACTTTTAAAGGCAGAGACCAAGACAAGCCCAAAACTTTTGAAAGTCGAGACCGAGACTGTTAAAGGTCGAGACAGAGACAGGACCAAGACCTTTGAGATTCGAGACCGAGACAAGACCAAGACTTTTAAAAGTCGAGACCGAGACAAAACCAACACCTCTGAGGTTCGAGACTGAGACAAGACCAAGACACACATGTCTGAGTAAGACTTTATTATTCGTCTGTCTACAAACGCTCTGCTCCACTTTATGATGTCATGAAGTCTTAGTGTTCACGTTAACAGCTCCTTCTACCTTCAGTTCAGTCGACACGGGAAATTCCAGGGACGCAGTGATCCACATGATGAAGGTGTGTGGAGTTTAAAACCTGACACATGACATCACAAGGTGGAACAGAACGTTTTCTGTTTGAGAGAAGAACTGGAACCTAAATGTGCAGGTTTGTTTGTGAGTTCAACATGTGTGAATGAAACAAAACACAACTCCAGCTCTGTTTGTGATGATTAAAACAGGAGTGTGCCTATGTTCCTCAGGCTTATGTTCTCTCATTTCTACGTTTTTTGTTTCTTAGTTTTTTCCAAAATTAGGACGTATCTTCCTACATTTCCTTGATCATTAATTTGTCCTGGAGCAAAGGACCATAGGTTGAAATGACTCTAAATCATCCCTTTATCGCAGGAGTGTCAGACTCATTTTGGTCCGGGGGCCGTATCCAACCGACTTTGATCCCAAAGTGTCCGGATCAGAAAACTCACGTCATATAAACCCCAAAAATAACAATAAGTTCAAATATTTGTGCAGAGAAACACAAATCTATTACAGAAATCTTTTTTAATTGATGAACTCTTTCTTTTACAAAATATTATAATATTATGAACAACGTGAAACTTTAAGAAAAATACAATTTCAGCACAGTAACTTAGAATTTAGTCACACTTTCTTTGTGCTCCTGAAACTTGGCATCTTTTAGTCTGTACAAGTGCATCAGTAACAGGCTCCATGTCCTGAGGAGCTGCGGTCGTCAGAACGTCACTCAAGTGTTTGTGTGTTTAGTTTTGGGCGCAGCTTTGTTTATTAATGTTCATTACTGAGAAAACCTGCTCACAAACGTAGTAACTGTAAATCTGTTATTTCTTGTTGCTTGTCTGCGGGAACATCAGAGGTTTTGACTGTGAATGGTCCACGAAAAATGGCAAATTCTGTCTTCAGGTTTTAAAATATAATTAAAATATTTTAGTAGAAAATCAGCCGAGGGCCAGATTAAAGGTCTTGGAGGGCCGGATCCAGCCCCCGGGCCGTATGTTTGACACCCCTGCTTTATGGTTTAAAAATGTGGTATAAAAATAAAAATGACTTGACTTAGAGTTTCATTTTGAGAAAAATCTTAGAGCTGAGGGAACATAGAGCTGAACCCCATTCAAACACAGAGCAGAAAATACGCCGTGTTCCATCATCCATCGTCTCACATGTGGCGTCATGTCCATACTTCAAGTGCTTATTATGTTTCATATATATATAAATATATGAAGGGACATACCTAACGTGCCGTTCTGGTTTCACATGTCCAACTTGAAGGACACCAACCGGAAAGCTGTTATTATTGTTTAAGGAGTGTGCCTATGTTCTGACAGCCTTATGTTCCCTTGTTTCTAAGTTTTTTGTTTTGTTTTTTTCCCCAAAATTAAGCCTTATGTTCCCACATTTCCTCTCAATTTGGTCGTCAATTACACCCAAACTATTCTCCAGCAGCAGATGAATACAGGTGTAATGTAGAGTCCTGGTTCAAAGGATCAGAGGTTGCAAATGACTCTGAATCATCCCTTTAAATGTGGGATAAAAATTAAAAAAATACTAGAATTACTTTTATTTTGAGAAAAATCTTAGAGCTCAGGAACCATAGAACTGTGGGAACATAGGACTGACCCCTGTGAGCAGAAAATATGTCGTGTTTGATGATCCATCGTCTCCCACTCAGATCTGAGATACGACGTCACGTCCACACTTCAAGAGTTTTATTATTGTTTCATGTGTCCGACTTGGAGAAAAACGTGGTGCCACCAGGAAAGCTGTTATTATTGTTGTTGTTTATCTTCTAGTGCACAGGTGTCAAACATACGGCCCGGGGGCCAGATCCGGCCCTCCAAGACTTTTAATGTGGCCCTTGGGTGATTTTCTACTAAAATATTTTAATTATATTTTCTATTAAAATATTGGTAATTTTCTGTGCGTTTTTATCACAGCAGCGTCTCCAGCGTCTCTGTACGTGGCCCCTCCCACCAGAGCAGCACAAATGAAGACTTGTCTCTTTCCAAACGCTCTTAAAGGACGATCGTTTTGACTGTTGACCGTGACACCCTCATCAGAAAAATGTCAAAAATTAGAAAAGTAGACGCTGAGTGCAGGATTTTCCAAGAAAAATTGACTTATTCCTGTTTACAGACAAGTTCATGTTAAAACATTGTGTTGAAATTATATTTTTCTTAAAGTTTCAGGTTGTTCATAATATTATAAACTTATAATAAGAAAGAGTTCATCAATTTAAAAAGATTTCTGTAATAGATTTGTGTTTCTCTGCACAAATATTTGAACTTATTGTTATTTTTGGGGTTTATATGACATGAGTTTTCTGATCCGGCCCCTCTGAGATCAGAGTCGGTTGGATATGGCCCCCGGACCAAACTGAGTTCGACACCCCTGTTCTAGAGACTCTGGGGACGTTTAGCAACACCCGTTTAATACAAGTCTGTGTTCAATATTTGCCTCACCACAACATCGACCACCAAACCCATCGGCGGTGATACAGACGCAGTAAAGTTCTGCAGTGATACAAGTGACTGAAATTGTCATTAAAATCCAAAACAAACCAAACAGTTGAATAAAAATGAACTTATGTTATGTTTTTCACATTTTTAAAGGGCTCATAGTTCACGATTTTCTTATTTACAGTGTTGTGTTGTAACAGATTACATGTACTGGAGTTATGTAATCAGAGTACAAATGATGAGTAACTGTATTCAGTTACAGTTACTGTTTCAGTGAGTGGTAATTGGATTACAGTTACTTTGTTGAAATAAATGGATTACACAGAGTTATTGTCCTGTTTTCACATTTTGGGCTAAATCCCTTTTTTTTTTTTTTTCAGTAATTCCACTCATTGCCAGACACTAAACCAGGACTAAAACCAGGACTAAACCAGGACTAAAACCAGGACTAAACCAGGACTAAACCAGGACTAAACCAGGACTAAACCAGGACTAAACCAGGATTGAACCAGGACTGAACCCAGGTCTAAACTAGGACTAAAACCAGGTCTAACCTAGATCTAAACCAGGTCTAAACCAGGACTAAACCAGGTCTAAAACCAGGTCTAAACCAAGGCTAAAACCAGGTCTAAACCAGGACTAAAACCAGGTCTAACCTAGATCTAAACCAGGTCTAAACCAGGACTAAACCAGGTCTAACCTAGATCTAAACCAGGTCTAAACCAGGACTAAACCAGGTCTAAAACCAGGTCTAAACCAGGACTAAAACCAGGTCTAACCTAGATCTAAACCAGGTCTAAACCAGGACTAAAACCAGGTCTAACCTAGATCTAAACCAGGTCTAAACCAGGACTAAACCAGGTCTACTAAAACCAAACCAGGTCTAAAACCAGGTCTAACCTAGATCTAAACCAGGTCTAAACCAGGACTAAAACCAGGTTCTAAAACCAGGTCTAAAAACAGGTTAACCTACTAAACCAGGTCTAACCTAGATCTAAACCAGGTCTAAACCAGGACTAAACCAGGTCTAAACCAGGTCTAAACCAGGACTAAAACCAGGTCTAACCTAGATCTAAACCAGGTCTAAACTAGATCTGAACCAGGACTAAAACAGGATTTAACAGGACGAAACTTTCTATCAATAATATTTTTAATACGGTTAAGGAAAAAACGGGCTCATTATTTTCTTTTATCAGACAAAATATGTGAAGATTTCCTCATCTTTGCTTCTCTACAGCAAATCAAGTAATCCAAAGTAATCAGATTACTCACTTTAAGTAATTTAATGGATTACCGTTACAAACTACATTCTGGGGTATGTAATCTGTAATCTGTAGGGGATTAAACATTTTAAAAGTCACCTTCCCAACACTGCTTATTTATGTTACACTTTTGTTTCCTCGTCAGAAACACACCTGGAGTTTTTCTCTCAAACAGGATGTCGTGTGGAACCTTCACTTCAGCTTCTCTAGAATCATTCATTTCAGTCCTGGAATCACCGATCTCGACTGGACACAAGGAAAAATCATAAAAACCTGAACTTGAGCGTTTCTGTGTTCTTGCCTCATCGTCTTGCCTCACCTGTGTATGTGGTGTTTTGTGGTGTTTTGTGGTGTTGTTTTGTGGTTTTTTGTGGTGTTTGTGGTGTTTTGTGGTGTGTTTGGTGTGGTGTTTTGTGGTGTTTTGTGGTGTTTTGTGGTGTTTTGTGGTGTTTTGTGGTGGTGTTTTGTGGTGTTTTGTTGTGTGTTTTGTGGTGTTTTGTGTTTTTGTGGTGTTTTGTGGTGTTTGTGGTGTTTTGTGGTGGTGTTTTGTGGTGTTTTGTGGTGTTTTGTGGTGTTTGTTGGTGTTTTGTGGTGTTTTGTGGTGTTTTGTGGTGTTTTGGTGTTTTGTGGTTTTTGGTGGTGTGTTTTGTGGTGGTGGTTTTGTGTGTGTTGTGTTTTTGTGGTGTTTTGTGGTGTTTGTGGTGTTTTGTGGTGTTTTGTGGTGTTTTTGTGGTGTTTTTGTGTGTTTTTGTGTTTTGTGTTTTTGTGTTTTTTGTGGTGTTTTGTGTTTTGTGTGGTTTGTGTTGTTTTTGTGGTGTTTTGTGTTTTGTGGTGGTTTTTGTGGTGTTTGTGTTTTGTGGTGTTTTTGGTGGTGTTTGTTGGTGTTTGTGGTGTTTTGTGTTTTGTTGGTTGGTGTGTGGTGTTTTGTGGTGTGTTTTTGTGGTGTTTTGTGGTGTTTGTTGGTGTTTTTGTGTTTTGTGGTGTTTTGTGGTGTTTTGTGGTGTTTTTGTGGTGTTTTGTGGTGTTTTTGTGGTTTTGTTTTGGTGTTTTGTGGTGTGGTTTTGGTGTGTTTTGTGTTTTGTGGTGTTTTGTGTGTGTGTGTTTTGTTTTTGTGGTGTTTTGTGGTGTTTTGTGGTGTTTTGTGTGTTTGTGGTGTTTTGTGTGGTTTGTGGTGTTTTGATTTTTTGTTGGTGTTTGTGGTGTTTTGTGGTGTTTTGTGGTGTTTTGTGGTGTTTTGTGTGTTGTGGTGTTTGTGGTGTTTTTGTTTTTGTGGTGTTTTGGTGTTTTGTGGTTTTGTGGTGTTTTTGTTTTTGTGGACTGAGTTTTGTGGTGTTTTGTGGTGTTTTGTTTGGTGTTTTGTGGTGTTTGTGTGTGTTTTGTGGTGTGTTTTGTGGTGTTTTGTGGTGTTTTTGTGGTGTTTTTGTTTTGTGTGTTTTGTGGTTGTTTTGTGTTTTTTGTGTTTTGTGGTGTTTTTGTTGTGGTGTTTTGTTGGTGTTTTGTGTTTTTGTGGTGTTTTTGTGTTGTGTTTTGTGGTGTTTTGTGGTGTTTTGTGTTTGTGTTTTGTGGTGTTTTTGTGGTGTTTTGTGGTGTTTGTGTGTGTTGTGTGTTTGTTTTGTGGTGTTTTTGTGGTGTGTTTTGTGGTGTTTTGTGGTTTTTGTGGTGTTTTGTGGTGTTGGTTGTTTTGTGGTTTTGTGGTGTTTTGTGTGTGTTTTGTGGTGTTTGTGTGGTGTTGTTGTGTGTTTTTGTGGTGTTTTTGGTGGTGTTTTTGTGTTTTTGGTGGTGTTTTGTGGTGGTGTTTTTTGTGGTGTTTTGTGTGTTTGTTGTGTTTTGTTTTTGTGGTGTTTTGTGGTGTTTTGTGGTGTTTTTGTGGTGTTTTGTGGTGTTTGTGTGGTGTTTTGTGGTTTTGTGGTGTGTTTGTGGTGTTGTTTTGTTGTGTTTTGTGTTTTTGTGGTGTGTTTTTTGTTGGTGTTTGTGTGGTGTTTGTGTGTGTTTGTTGTTTGTGTGGTGTTTTGTGTGTGTTGTTGTGGTGTTTTGTGGTGTTTTGTTGTTTTGTGTGGTGTTTTGTTGGTGTTTTGTGGTGTTTGTTGGTGTTTTGTGGTGTTTTGTGGTGTTTTGTGGTGTTTTGTGGTGTTTTGTGGTGTTTTGTGGTGTTTTTGTGGTGTTTTTGTGGTGTTTTGTGTGTTTTGTGGTGTTTTGTGGTGTTTTGTGGTGTTTGTTGTTTTGTGGTTTTTGTGGTGTTTTGTGGTGTTTTGTTTTTTGTGGTGGTGTTTTGTGTTGTTTTGTGGTGTTTTGTGGTGGTGTTTTGTGTTGTTTTGTGGTGTTTTGTGGTGTTTTGTGTGTTTTGTGGTGTTTGTGTGGTGTTTTGTGGTGTTTTGTGGTGTTTTGTGGTGTTTTTGTGGTGTTTTGTGGTGTTTTGTGTGTTTTGTGTGTTTGTGTTTTTGTGTGTGTTTTGGTGTGTTTTGTTTTGTGTGTTTTGTGGTGTTTTTGTGTTTTTGTGTTTTGTGTTTTGTGGTGTTTTGTGGTGTTTTGTGTGTTTGTGTTTTGTGGTGTTTTGTGGTGTTTTGTGGTGTTTTTGTGGTGTTTTTGTGTTTGTGTGTTTTGTGGTGTTTTGTGGTGTTTTGTGTTTTGTGTGTGTTTTGTGGTGGTGTTTTGTGGTGTTTGTTGTTGGTGTGTTTTGTGGTGTTTTGTGTGTTGTGTTTTGTGGTGTTTTGTGGTGTTTTGTGGTGGTTTTTGTGTTTGTGTTTTTTTGTGGTGTTTTGTGGTGTTTTGTGGTGTTTTGTGGTGTTTTGTGTGTTTTGTGGTGTTTTGTGGTGTTTTTTTGTGGTGTTTTGTGGTGTTTTGTGGTGGTGTTTTGTGGTGTTTTGTGGTGTTTTTTGTGGTGTGTTTGTGGTGTTTTGTGGTGTTTTGTGGTGTTTTGTTTTTGTGGACTGTGTTTTGTGGTGTTTTGTGTGTGTTGTGTGGTGTTTGTTGGTGTTTTGTGGTTTTGTGGTGTTTGTGGTGTTTTGTGGTGTTTTTGTGGTGGTGTTTTGTGGTGTTTTGTTTTGTGGTGTTTTGTGGTGTTTTGTGGTGTTTGTGGTGTTTTGTGGTGTTTTGTGGTGTTTTTTGTGGTGTTTTGTGTGGTGTTTTGTGGTGTTTTGTGGTGTTTGTTTTGTGTTTTGTGGTGTTTTGTGGTGTTTGTGGTGTTTTGTGGTGTTTTGTGGTGTTTTTGTGGTTTTTGTGTTTTGTGGTTTTGTGTTTTGTGTGTTTTGTGGTGTTTTGTTGGTGTTTTGTGTTTTGTGGTGTGTTTTTGTGGTGTTTTGTGGTGTTTTTGTGGTGTTTTGTGGTGTTTTTGTGTGTTGGTTTTGTGGTGTTTTTGTGGTGTTTTTGTGGTGTTTTGTGGTGTTTGTGGTGTTTTGTGGTGTTTTGTGTGTTTTGTGTGTTTTTTGTGGTGTTTTGTGGTGTTTTGTGGTGTTTGTGGTTTTTGTGGTGTGTTTGTTGGTGGTGTGTGTGTTTGTGTGTTTTGTGGTGTTTGTTTTGTGTTTGTGGTGTTTTGTGGTGTTTTGTGGTGTTTTGTGGTGTTGTTTTGTGGTGTTTTGTGGTGTTTGTGGTGTTTTGTGGTGTTTTGTGGTGTTTTGTGGTGTTTGTGGTGTTTGTGGTGTTTTGTGTGTTTGTGTGGTGTTTTGTGGTGTTTTGTGGTGTTTTGTGGTGTTTTGGTGGTGTTTTTTGTGGTGTTTTGTGGTGTTTTGTGTTTTGTTGTGTGTGTTTTGTGGTGTTTTTGTGGTGTTTTGTGGTGTTTTGTGGTGTTTGTGTTTTGTGTGTTTTGTGGTGTTTGTGTGTGTTTTTGTGGTGTTTTGTGGTGTTTTTGTGGTGTTTTGTGTGTTTTGTGGTGTTTTGTGTGTGTTTTTGTGGTGTTTTGTGGTGTTTTGTGGTGTTTTGTGGTGTTTTGTGGTGTTTGTGGTGTTTTGTGGTGTTTTGTGGTGTTTTGTGGTGTTTGTGGTGTTTTGTGGTTTGTGTGTGTTTTGTGGTGTTTTGTGGTGTTTTTGTGTTTTGTGTTTTGTGGTGTTTTTTGTGGTGTTTTGTGGTTTTGTGTGTTTTGTGTGTTTGTGGTGTTTTGTGGTGTTTTGTGTGTTTTGTGTGTGTTTTGTGGTGTTTGTGTGTTTTTGTTGGTGTTTTGTGTGTTTTGTGGTGTTTGTGTGGTGTTTTGTGGTGTTTTGTGGTGTTTTGTGGTGTTTTGTGGTGTTTTGTGGTGTTTTGTGGTTTTGTGTTTTGTGTGTTTTTTTGTGGTGTTTTGTGTGTGTGTTTTTGTGGTGTTTGTGGTGTTTTGTGGTGTTTTTGTGTTTGTGTTTTTGTGTGTTTTGTGTGTTTGTGGTGTTGTGTGTTTTGTGTTTTGTGGTGTTTTGTGGTGTTTTGTGGTGTTTTGTGGTGTTTGTTGGTGTTTTGTGGTGTTTTGTGGTGTTTGTTGGTGTTTTGTGGTGTTTTGTGGTGTTTGTTGTGACCGGGTGGAGTGGGTTTCTCAGGTTCGTTCAGGTGACACATGCAGAAGTCTCTCTGTGTGGAAACAGAGGCGTGGGGGGGGGGGGATGTGGTCACACTGTTTGTCTCTGGCCTCAAACTGGACAAATGACGAATCCTGGCTTCAAACCCAAACACACAGACAGACTCACAACATTTTCTTTTCCTAGAGAATGGAGCTGCTTTGGTTCCGGAAGTGCATTTCTCATTCCTTTTTTCCCAGAGATTTTTCTGTTGTTTTAAAGGTCCGGTGTTATGTGAAACGGACTCTTGTGAGCTTTAAACCACATTAAAATGTTGTTATTTCCTCAAAAACAGACCTGGAGTTGTGTTTCGGTTCATTCACACACTTTGGAGTAATTCTTTGTCGAGACCGAGACAAGGCCAAGACCTCTGAGGGTCGAGACCGAGACCAAGACTGAGACAAAACACCATCAAGACCGAGACAAGAAGGAGACAAGACCGAAGACAAGACTGAGATCAAGTGCCATCAAGACCGATACAAGACCAAGACAAGACCGAGTCCAAGTGCCATCAAGACTGAGTCCAGGCAGCATCAAGACCAAGACAAGACTGAGACAAGACACCATCAAAACCGAGACAAGTCCAAGACCAAGTGCCATCAAGACTGAGACAAGACTGAGTCCAGGCAGCATCAAGACCGAGACAAGACCAAGACAAGACCGAGTCCAAGTGCCATCAAGACTGAGGCCACGCACCATCAAGACAGAGACAAGACCGAGACAAGATCGAGACAAGACTGAGATCAAGTGCCATCAAGACCGATACAGGACCGAGACAAGACAGGGACAAAACACCATCAAGACCGAGATAAGACAGGGACAAGACCGAGTCCAGGCAGCATCAAGACCGAGACAAGACTGAGACGAAGCACCATCAAGACCGAGACAAGACCAAGACCAAGTGCCATCAAGACCGAGACCAAGCACCATCAAGGCCCAGACAAGACTGAGACAAGACCAAGATCAAAATCGAGACAAGACCGAGACAAGACAGGGACAAGACCGAGTCCAGGCAGCATCAAGACCCAGACAAGATCGAGATCAAGCACCATCAAGACTGAAACAAGACCGAGACAAGACCGAGACAAGACCGAGACAAGACCAAGACAAGACCGAGACAAGACCGAGACAAGACCGAGACAAGACAGGGACAAGACCGAGTCCAGGCAGCATCAAGACCGAAACAAGACTGAGACAAGACCGAGACAAGACTGAGTCAAAACCGAGTCAAGACCGAGACCAAGCACCATCAAGACCGAGACAAGACCAAGACAAGACCAAGACAAGACCGAGACAAGACTGAGACAAGACTGAGACAAGACCGAGACAAGACCAAGACAAGACTGAGATCAAGTGCCATCAAGACCGAGACAAGACCGAGACAAGACCAAGACTAAGCACCATCCAGACTAAACCTGACCGAGACCAAAAGCGCTTGAGTCTGAGACAAGACCAAGATTACAAAAAAGTCTCTAGTCTCTCATCTCCAAAGCTCAAAATGCTCCCCTCCACCTTGTGATGTCATGAAGTGGTAGTTTTCATGTTACCAGCTCCTTTTACCTTTAGTTCAGCAGAGGTTGGGTAAAACGACGTGACACGGGCCCTTTAACGCTGCTGTCAGAGCTCCACTGTACAGACCTGCAGCTGTGTGGTCCTTTGTTCCCAGAGACTTGATCCTGGCTCAGGTCCAGATGTTTGTGTCACTGTCTCCTGAGGAAAACCTCCAACAGTGCAGTTTTGGATTCACTCCTAAAAAGCATTATGTAATTGTGTTAGTATTGAACAACGTGGTGTGCAACTTTTAAGTTTAGACCTGCTCTAGTCCTGATGCAGTCCAAGTTTAGACCTGCTCTAGTCCTGGTCTAGTCCTGATGCAGTCCAAGTTTAGACCTGCTCTAGTCCTGATGCAGTCCAAGTTTAGACCTGCTCTAGTCCTGATACAGTCCAAGTTTAGACCTGCTCTAGTCCTGCTATAGTCCTGATACAGTCCAAGTTTAGACCTGCTCTAGTCCTGATACAGTCCAAGTTTAGACCTGCTCTAGTCCTGCTCCAGTCCTGATACAGTCCAAGTTTAGACCTGCTCTAGTCCTGATGCAGTCCAAGTTTAGACCTGCTCTAGTCCTGATACAGTCCAAGTTTAGACCTGCTCTAGTCCTGCTCTAGTCCTGATACAGTCCAAGTTTAGACCTGCTCTAGTCCTGATGCAGTCCAAGTTTAGACCTGCTCTAGTCCTGATACAGTCCAAGTTTAGACCTGCTCTAGTCCTGATGCAGTCCAAGTTTAGACCTGCTCTAGTCCTGATGCAGTCCAAGTTTAGACCTGCTCTAGTCCTGATACAGTCCAAGTTTAGACCTGCTCTAGTCCTGATGCAGTCCAAGTTTAGACCTGCTCTAGTCCTGATGCAGTCCAAGTTTAGACCTGCTCTAGTCCTGATGCAGTCCAAGTTTAGACCTGCTCTAGTCCTGGTCTAGTCCTGATGCAGTCCAAGTTTAGACCTGCTCTAGTCCTGATACAGTCCAAGTTTAGACCTGCTCTAGTCCTGATACAGTCCAAGTTTAGACCTGCTCTAGTCCTGATACAGTCCAAGTTTAGACCTGGTTTAGACCTAGTTTAATTCTTACCTGGTTAAAGGTTCTATATTACACAAAACAGACTCTTGTGACATGTTATAATGTTGTTACCTCAGACCTGGACTTGTGTTTTGTGTTTTTTTCCAAAATTCAGAATACTCTGTTCCACCTTATGATGTCATGAAGCAAAAGTTTTTAAGTTTAAAGTTTTTTATTTTTTAACAACTTTTTTAAAATTTGTGTTTATTTTTTATTTTTTACCTAGAAACAGTAAAAAAAGAAATGTGTTTTGGGAATGTTCTAGACTGAGACTAAGACTAAGACCTCTGAGGGTCGAGACCGAGACAAGACCAAGACTTTTAAAGGTCGAGACCGAGACAAGACAGAGACCTTTGAGGGTTGAGATCGAAACAAGACAAGACCTTCGAGAGTCGAGACCGAGACAAGACAGAGACCTTTGAGGGTCGAGACGAGACAAGACCAAGACCTTCGAGAGTCGAGACCGAGACAAGACGAGACTTTGAGAGTCGAGACCGAGACAAGACCTTCGAGAGTCGAGAGAAGAGACCGAGACCGAGACAAGACCAAGACCTTTGAGAGTCGAGACCGAGACAAGACCGAGACAAGACCAAGACCTTTGAGAGTCGAGACCGAGACAAGACAGAGACCTTTGAGGGTTGAGATCGAAACAAGACCAAGACCTCCAAGAGTCGAGACCGAGACAAGACCAAGGCTTTTAAAGGTCGAGATCAAGACAAGACCAAAACTTCTGAGGGTCGAGACTGAGACAAGACCAAGACTTTTAAAGGTCGAGACCGAGACAAGACAGAGACCTTTGAGGGTCGAGACCGAGACAAGACCAAGACTTTTAAATGTCGAGATCAAGACAAGACCAAAACTTCTGAGGGTTGAACGAGACAAGACCAAGCTTTTAAATGTCGAGATCAAGACAAGACCAAAACTTCTGAGGGTCGAGACTGAGACAAGACCAAGACTTTTAAAGGTCGAGATCAAGACAAGACCAAAACTTCTGAGGGTTGAGACCGAGACAAGACCAAGGCTTTTAAATGTCGAGATCAAGACAAGACCAAAACTTCTGAGGGTCGAGACTGAGACAAGACCAAGACTTTTAAAGGTCGAGACCGAGACAAGACCAAAACCTCTGAGAGTCGAGACCAGACAAGACCAAGACTTTTAAATGTCGAGATCAAGACAAGACCAAAACCTCTGAGGGTCGAGACCGAGACAAGACCAAGGCTTTTAAATGTCGAGATCAAGACAAGACTAAGATCTCAGAGTCGAGACCAAAGACAAAACCAAGACCTCTGAGGGTCGAGATCGAGACAAGACCAAGACCATGTGTTTTGGGAATGCTCTTTCTAATCTTTTAGAATTACATATTTTGGTTTGTGAACAGAAAGCTTGATACAAACCTACAATTTAATGTAAAACTTTAAAAAAAAACACATGTAATTTTTAGTGTCTTTGAGAATGATATTCGTGCAAAATAAATATATGTGTTGAATTTAATCCTAATCCTATCAAAATTTCATATTCATTGCTATAAATTTTCAAAAAACCCAAATTTGCTGCATTTCAGTCCCTTTTGTCTTCTTATATTAATTCTCTCTATAATTGCACAAATCCCAAAGCAAAAAAAAAAAAAAGCACTTTATATGGAATTCGAAATATAAAATATTAAGTATTATTTATTATTTTCGGTTTGTTTTTCAGAATTTTCTGCGTTTAATGAAGATGTTGCTTCAGCAGAGTTTTGGAGTTTCATTATTAGTGAATGTGTATGAAGTTTAAAAACAAAAACACAAGGGATGACATCATAAAGTGGAACAGAATTTTAATTTTGAGCCTTAATTTCAGCCTAAATATGAAGGTTTTGTGTTTTAAACGTGTGTGAATGAAACAAAACTCAACTCCAGGTTTGTTTGTGACGAGGAAACCACATGATGACAGAGACCAGAGACCTTTTAAAGCCCGGTTTGGTTTAGTCCTAGATCTAAATCGGGTCACATGGACCTGGTTGAATCGTCTTTTCAAGGCGTTAACCTGGTTTCCACAAAGCTCTTTAGGACACTCTATACGTTGCATTCTTCAGTCACAATCAGAGGTGGAGGAGAAGGAGGAAGGATATTGTTGTTCAGTCCTGGTTTAAATCTGGTTTAGCAAGTTAGAGGTTAGAGGTAAATGCCCATAAACTAAATATTTGAGGTTAGACTTTAAAAACTGGTCATTGAGTCTTTGGGCAAAACACTTTAGTGATTGAAGAACATTCCCACCATTAAAGGTTGTATGGAGGATTTTTTTTTTTGTTTCAAATTGTCAGTGAAAGATTAAAATACCATTACAGAGATGCAGCAGCCTTGTAATTATGGTGACCAAAAGAAAAAGAATGAAAATCTATCAACTGAGGACGTAGTGAGGCCAGATAAACATCAGCCAACAGAAAACGAGGCTACCTCATTTTCTATTGGCTGTTAGGTTGTCAATCAAACTCCCTTACGTTTCTAGTGTAATTGACTCGCAGGCAAGCGGGAATTACATGGTTTATGCAGCAGTTCTTAGAGGCTTTTTCAAACTGTCGCTTCCTCGCAGTTCGCACAAAGTTTGTCGCGATGTCGGACGAGAATCCACGACCAGTTCACTGCAAAAGAAAGTCAGTTTTTGAGGTCGCTGAAAGAAGAAGAGAAGGAGAAAAGGAGCAAAGACTAACTGAGGTGATTCTTGGAGATTCCTTCCAGCAATTGCGCGACTCAAGCAGACAAAGGGTCTAAAAACTGACGCATCGGTCACTAAATAACTTCTGGACAGGTCACTTCAACAGTAAGTCTGAACGCGGACAAGGACTGTGGCTGTATTTCTCTTCCCTTAAAAAAATCCTCTATACAACCTTTAAATGCGACAGTAAAATGAATTCTACTGCAAGAAATGATCCAAAAAAGTTGATAAAATTTACTCTAAATGACCACGTACCACAGTCTGAGAAACGCCGAGCGAAGATAAAAACAGTAGATGAGATGCCGCACAGTTCACTCAGTAAATAATATATTGTTTTATTAGCGTAGCATGTCAGTTGGCTAAAAGTCCAGTGAAAGTCGCTCCGCCTCCCAAAGGATCTGAACAGGAGCCATTCCAGATCAATATTCCGGATGGTGCTGTGATTCCAGTTGGGCGTTTGCCAAGTCAGCGGATCAGATCTATCATTTATCCCGGGCGAGAACAGAGTGTAGAGTTTTTCAATAGTAAAGGACAGACTTGATACTGATTTTGATCAAAGCTCTTTTTTAGACAATTTTGTAATTTTCAACACAAAATAACCTAATAGTATTTGTGTATTAAAACATGTGGTCTGTGTAAAAAAGTGGACTAAGCAAGTGTGACATTACCAAGCCCCGGGGTTTCAAAAAGATAGATAGATTTATTTATTGTCATTGTATGAAATACAACGAAACTTCAGCAGAGCAGATCTGTAGCAGTAAAAATTTACAATATATACACACATCCTCACATCCATACCAATAAAAAACATTTATTAAATAAAATAAATAGATTATTGCACTGAGTCCCTTCAGGTCTTTTATCTGTGCCTGTGCCCCTGGAGCACGTCCACTGCTCGTGGATAGAAGCTGTTGCTCAGTCTGTTTGTGCGTGTGAGGGGAGTTTGAAGTCTTCCTGAGGGGAGAGTGTGGAAGAGGCAGTTCCCGGGGTGTGTGGGTCCTGCAGAATGTTGGAGGCCCGTGTGTGGAGACGTGAAGAGTAGATGGTGTCCAGGTTCGGGAGTGAGGAGCCCACCACCTTTTCAGCTGTTCTCACCACTCGCTGCAGGTCCTTCTTTTCAGCAGCTGTGCAGCTCCGTACCATGATGTACAGCAGTACGTTAGAACGCTTTCGATGGTGCACCGGTAAAAGTTGGTTAGGAGCTTCTGGGAGAGCCCGTTCTGGCGGAGTGTTCGTAAAAAAAACAGTCTCCGCTGGGCTTTATAACGCTGATGGTGTTTAGGCTCCAGGTTAGATTCTCACTGATCTCCACACCCAGGAACTTAAAGTTGGAGACCCTCTCTACCTCTTCTCCGTTGATGTAGAGGCCAATGTGATGGGGAATGCATTTGTTTTTCCTAAAATCAATTATCATTTCTTTAGTTTTCTTTGTATTTAAATGCAGGTCATTGTCTTTACACCAGGAGATCAGTGTCAGGCCATTCAAGTCTGTGGGTCAAGCTCAATGTTTCACGTCTCCAGATTCGCCTTTAGTCCGGCGAGGTACGTCCGGTGGCTCTCTGCTCATTGAACATGTGCAGTAGTGTCTTTTCTCCTGTAGACAGACACCAGTTCACACGAGCGAGCGCAAGGAGCGGATAGGAGAGGATATTGCTGCTTGTATCCAGGCTGGCGCCACCTAGTGCCTCTACTCAATTTCATTTCTCTCCAGTGACTAGATCAGGAATCAGAATAGACAGTTTACAAGAACCTCGGAAGTTGTAGACTGCGCACTGGCCAATCAGTGAAGAGATGTGAACTCATGACGTCAAACTCGTGGCGTCTGTCTGTGTCCCTTTTTGTGGAACAACACAACAGTAAACAAAGCGTCGAGATGAACGTAGACGAAGACAGACATTCTGTGTTGGCAACGATTCCCGAGATTGAGGATTTAAAGCCGGAACAAAGAGAATGTTTGGTGAATTTTATCAAAGGGAAAGACGTAATTGTCCTTCTTCCTACGGGATTTGGCGCATTACAAACGTCACGAACAAATAGCAGCGATTGGTTAAATAAAAAAAGTACCCGCCTACCGTCGAGTGAACGAATCCTAGTCCGATGAGGTTCATTTGGTCTTCCAATAATTTATGTTCTTAGGTTCTTTTTTCAGACCAAGTGTTTGTTTTCATACCTGACAGTTTCGACTGCTCACTAGCGTCTTCTTCAGAGTCATGTGATGTTGCTGTGACGTGTCTGGTCAGATGATTTAAACAGGTTTTGGCGCTGTCTTTCTACCGGTGGAGGCAGGACGACAGCGCCACCTGCAGTCCCACTTCCTCAGGACAGTATCCCAGGTGTGTGAGAGTAAAAAGCCCCCTCGTCCCGGTTTACAGTCCTGTGGGCACGTTTCCGTATTCCAAATGCCTCTTTAATCCAGCGACGATGTTTGTTTTCCTCTGTCTCATGCAGGTGGCGCTGTCATCCTGCCTCCACCGGTAGGAAGACAGCACCAAAACCCATTTAAATCAGCTGACCAGACACGACACAGCAACACCACGTGACCAGTCTGAGGAAGAGGCCAGTGAGCAGTCGAAACTGTCAGGCATGAAAACAAACTCTTGGTCTGAAAAAAGAACCTAATAACATGAACGAATCCTAATGCTGCGAGGTCAAACGGTTTCACTTCACGGAAACCGGCTGATGAAACTCACTGGTTCTACACAGAAAAAAATCCCTCTGGCCCAGAAAGGATTTTTCTCATAGAGCAAAGTAATGACAAACTGCTCGTGTTCGGCTGACAGAGCACTTACGGTTTTCAAAATTGTCTGACTTTGTGGCGATTTTTACCTATTTTTAGATCATAAACTTTTTCTCAGCTCAAAATCCTTCAGTTGTCTAAAAAAAAAAAAAGCTTTGTAATTATTTGCTCCAGCTTCACTCTCGCTCTGATTGGTCAAAGTGATCACGTGATCATCTCCTTGCGCCGTCTTGCATTTACTGACATGTGCCTGTGGGAGAAAAGACACTAGAAGAACCTCGCCGGGATAAAGGCGAATCTGAAGACATGAACAGTGTTGAGAAGGTGAGTTTTAAAATGTAATCCCCTACAGATTACAGATTACATACTCAAGAATGTAGTTTGTAACGGAATGAATTAAATTACTTCAAGTGAGTAACGTAATCTGATTACTTTGGATTACTTGATTTTCTGTAGAGAAGCAAAGACTCAGAAATCTTCACAGAAGATGTTTTTTCTGTTAAAAGAAAATAAAAAGCCCAGACTTTACTAAACCAAATTTAAAATATTATTGATAGAAGAAGAGACACGGTCCACACGGCATTTAGTCCTGTTAAATCCTGTTTTAGTCCTGTTTTAGATCTAGTTTAGACCTGGTTTAGATCTAGTTTAGACCTGGTTTAGATCTAGTTTAGACCTGGTTTTAGTCCCAGTTTAGATCTAATTTAGACCTGGTTTTAACCCTGGTTTAGATCTAGTTTTGACCCGGTTTTAGTTCTGGTTTAGACCTGGTTTTAGTTCTGGTTTAGATCTGGTTTTAGACCTGGTTTTTAACCCTGGTTTAGATCTGGTTTAGACCTGGTTTTAGTCCTGGTTTAGATCTGGTTTAGACCCGGTTTTAGTTCTGGTTTAGATCTAGTTTAGACCTGGTTTTAGTTCTGGTTTAGATCTGAGTTAGACCCGCTTTTAGTTCTGGTTTAGATCTAGTTTAAACCTGGTTTTAGTTCTGGTTTAGATCTAGTTTAGAACTGGTTTTAACCCTGGTTTAGATCTAGTTTAGACCTGGTTTTTAGTTCTGGTTTAGATCTAGTTTAGACCCGGTTTTAATTCTGGTTTAGATCTAGTTTAGACCTGGTTTTAGTTCTGGTTTAGATCTGGTTTAGACCTGGTTTTAGTCCTGGTTTAGATCTGGTTTAGACTGGTTTTAGTCCTGGTTTAGATCTGGTTTAGACCTGGTTTTAGTCCCGGTTTAGATCTAGTTTTAGACCGGTTTTAGTTCTGGTTTAGATCTGGTTTAGACCTGGTTTTAACCCTGGTTTAGATCTAGTTTAGACCTGGTTTTTAGTTCTGGTTTTAGTTCTGGTTTAGATCTAGTTTAGACCTGGTTTTTAGTTCTGGTTTAGATCTGGTTTAGACCTGGTTTTAACCCTGGTTTAGATCTAGTTTAGACCTGGTTTTAGTTCTGGTTTTAGTTCTGGTTTAGATCTAGTTTAGACCTGGTTTTAGTTCTGGTTTTAGTTCTGGTTTAGATCTGGTTTAGACCTGGTTTTAGTCCTGGTTTAGATCTGGTTTTAGTCCTGGGTTCAGTCCTGGTTCAATCCTGAATTAGTCCTGATTTAGACTTGCTTAAAAAAAAGAAAAAAAAAAAAAAACAAAAGAAATGGATTTAGCCCAAAATGTGAAAACAGGAAAATCCCACCGTGTAATCTCATGTATTTCAACAAAGTAACTGTAATCCAATTCCCACTCACTGAAACAGTAACTGTAACTGAATACAGTTACTCATCATTTGTACTCTGATTACATAACTCTGGTACATGTAATCTGTTACTCCCCGACACTGCAGATGAAACACTGATCTCGGCCTGTTGACTTTTGATTGGTCGACCATGTTTAGACCCCGAGACTTGAAGTGAGGAAAGAAGGTCCCTCATTTGTCTGTTATTAATGTTTATATCTTGATTTATGAACAAAACAGTGAATTAAAACATCAGGATCATGTAGAACGGGTTAATACGAATATTTTAAGACCAAAAAAGCCACAGTTATGAAAAGAGGAGTGACGTCTTTTCAGTAGAAAGTGAACTGGAGTGGATGGAGCCGTTTAGATCTAGTTTAGACCTGGTTTTAGTTCTGGTTTAGATCTAATTTAGACCTAGTTTAGACCTGGTTTTAGCCCTGGTTTAGATCTAGTTCAGACCTAGTTTAGACCTGGTTTTAGTTCTGGTTTAGATCTAGTTTAGACCTGGTTTTAGTTCTGGTTTAGATCTAGTTTAGACCTGGTTTTAGTCCTGGTTTAGATCTGGTTTTAGCCCTGGTTTAGATCTAGTTTAGACCTGGTTTTAGTTCTGGTTTAGATCTAATTTAGACCTAGTTTAGACCTGGTTTTAGCCCTGGTTTAGATCTATTTCAGACCTAGTTTAGACCTGGTTTTAGCCCTGGTTTAGATCTAGTTTAGACCTGGTTTTAGCCCTGGTTTAGATCTATTTCAGACCTAGTTTAGACCTGGTTTTAGCCCTGGTTTAGATCTAGTTTAGACCTAGTTTAGACCTGGTTTTAGGTCTAGTTTAGACCTAGTTTAGACCTGGTTTTAGTTCTGGTTTAGATCTGGTTTAGACCTGGTTTTAACCCTGGTTTAGATCTAGTTTAGACCTGGTTTTAGTTCTGGTTTAGATCTAGTTTAGACCTGGTTTTAGTTCTGGTTTAGATCTTGTTTAGACCTGGTTTTAGCCCTGGTTTAGATCTAGTTTAGACCCGGTTTTAGTTCTGGTTTAGATCTAGTTTAGACCTGGTTTTAGTTCTGGTTTAGATCTAGTTTAGACCTGGTTTTAGTTCTGGTTTAGATCTAGTTTAGACCTGGTTTTAGTCCTGGGTTCAGTCCTGGTTCAATCCTGAATTAGTCCTGATTTAGACTTGCTTAAAAAAAAGAAAAAAAAAGAAATGGATTTAGCCCAAAATGTGAAAACAGGAAAATCCCACCGTGTAATCTCATGTATTTCAACAAAGTAACTGTAATCCAATTCCCACTCACTGAAACAGTAACTGTAACTGAATACTCATCATTTGTACTCTGATTACATAACTCTGGTACATGTAATCTGTTACTCCCCGACACTGCAGATGAAACACTGATCTCGGCCTGTTGACTTTTGATTGGTCGACCATGTTTAGACCCCGAGACTTGAAGTGAGGAAAGAAGGTCCCTCATTTGTCTGTTATTAATGTTTATATCTTGATTTATGAACAAAACAGTGAATTAAAACATCAGGATCATGTAGAACGGGTTAATACGAAT
This sequence comes from Boleophthalmus pectinirostris, assembly GCF_026225935.1. Taxonomy (NCBI): domain Eukaryota; kingdom Metazoa; phylum Chordata; class Actinopteri; order Gobiiformes; family Gobiidae; genus Boleophthalmus; species Boleophthalmus pectinirostris. Next base: position 32,508,478 of record NW_026571047.1, read on the forward strand.
ATTTTAAGACCAAAAAAGCCACAGTTATGAAAAGAGGAGTGACGTCTTTTCAGTAGAAAGTGAACTGGAGTGGATGGAGCCGTAAGCGCGCCCACAGTCACTTTTTATTTGGAACTCGGCTTTGTCCGTTTATATTTAAGGTCTGTGAGTTAGTAGCGAGAAAATGCTCTGACAAAACTCTCTCGGAATCTATTTGCAAAGTCAAAGCCTCCACACGAGCTCCTCCAGACCTCCTCCTCCTCCTCCTCTCTGTTCGTCTGAATCCTCTGTTCCGTGCCGTTGAGTTTTTCGTGACTCACTGTGGTCGCGTCTGCACCATCATTTTCTGTGATTCATTCAACACCAACACGAGGAATCACCGGCTTCACTACTACAGCAAACTCACGTCACGGCAGCTTCCCGCTCGGATCGACTGGAATATTTAGAAAAGTCGAACATCAAAAAAAGCCACTGAGCAATTTCACGTTTAGTCCTGGTTTGGTTTAGTCCTGGTTTGGATCTGCACTGATTGTATCCACGCAGAACTTAACATTCATGGGTTTAAAATCTAAATCCGACCTCGGCACTGTCCAGCTCCGAGGCCGCAGACGGACCTTTGGTTGACTCTGACCGGTCATTTTGAGTTCATTTGGAATTACAAAATGAGATTATGTTATCATTTGACCTCATACATGGATTAAAGATGCATTATTCACGTACAAAATGACGTAATATGTAAATCGTGACTGAACCGTTGTCACAGGCAGGTTGGACGACTTTAGCCCTCAAAACGTGCGCTCATGCTAAAAAAGAAAGGTCGGGTTTTCAACAAAAAATGGACTGCTAAATCTGTATAGTATAGGTGAGTTTCATTGTTGACAAAAGTGCGCGTTGCATGCTGGGAATTATTTTGGTCGGCGGCAAAAAACACTAATTCAACATGACGGACGGAGCGAGAAAGCACGTAAAGGGTATTGATCCCGGTTATTTATCCACTCTAACGGCAGAGGACCCAAGACTATTTGACCAGAAATTGGTCATAAGCATCGACGGACGACAAATCTACCTTTTCAACCTCGACAAAAGGTGGAACAAACCAAATTTCTGGTCTGAATCGCCAACTACCTGGACAAATATTCACTTGGGCGATATCCACAATGACTTGGTGAAACTCCTGGGCCATTCACAGCAGAAAAGATGAAAACCTCCAAGAGTCTCGATGTGTTGTTGAACTTGTTGGAGTCCACGGTTTGTTAGGATCTTCTACGTTTGCTCTGCGGATGTTTGAAAGTCGTTTAATTCACCGTTAGCGGTTCTTTTCACTCAGAATACGAAAAAGACATTTTCCTTCTTCCGTGCTTCTATTTGTGCATCTGATAATGCAGCAGGAATTTACCATTATCGGGGATAAATACGCGAGGTTACGCACTGTGTTTGACGCTATCGTGTTTCTTGTCTCGGACCAAAATATTTCCCAGCAGCAACGCGGGCTTTTAATAACAATGACGTCAGCTGAAACTCACCTATATATACAATGGATCTTAAGATGTAGCCCATATACAGCCCACCCAAAGTGAGAGTCCTAATGATGTAACTAATGCCTCCAAAAAGATGCTAAGATTAAAATCATCATTGGAACTAAAGTTTGGAAACACAATGTTTTAACATGAACTTGTATGTAAACAGGAATAAGTCCATTTTTGTTGTAAAATCCTGCACTCGGCTCCACTTTTCTCATGTTGGACATTTTTCTGATGAGGGTGTCACAGTCAACAGTCAAAACGATCGTCCTTTAAGAGCGTTTGGAAAGAGACAAGTCTTCATTTGTGCTGCTCTGGTGGGAGGGGCCACGTACAGAGACACTGGAGACGCTGCTGTGATAAACACCACAGAAAATTAACAAGATTTTAATAAAAATATCATTAAAATATTTTTGTAGAAAATCAGCCAAGGGCCAGATTAAAGGTCCTGGAGCACAGGTGTCAAACATACGGCCCGGGGGCCAGATCCGGCCCTCCAAGACCTTTAATCTGGCCCTCGGCTGATTTTCTACTCAAATATTTTAATTATATTTTCTATTAAAATCTTGTTAATTTTCTGTGGTGTTTTATCACAGCAGCGTCTCCTTATTCCTATTTACATACAAGTTCATGTTAAAACATTGCGTTGAAATTGTATTTTTGTTAAAGTTTCAGGTTGTTCATAATATTATAATATTTTGTAAAAGAAAGAGTTCATCAATTAAAAAAGATTTCTGTAATAGATTTGTGTTTCTCTGCACAAATATTTGAACTTATTGTTATTTTTGGGGTTTATGTGTCATGAGTTTTCTGATCCTGATATATTCTGATATGTTTGACACCTGTGCAATAAACGTTTCTATCTTCACTGAGACCAAACTAGACTAGAAACACAGGTCAGATCTGCGGAGAGGCGACCCCGCTCTGTGTTTTTCTAGGTATTTTTGAGCGATAAAATCACTTTTAATCAAACAAACATAAAGTAGAATCATTTATTGTCACTGCACTGCTTAACATTCCAGGCAGAGCAGCGACATCTCCACAGAAACAAGCGAAATCTCCACAGTGCAGCTTTAAGTACGGGCGTTTAAATCGCTGAAATATTCGGATAATTGCTCTTTAAAAACTGTCCCGGTTTTTCTTTCTTCGCTGGTGGAAATCGGCGCCGGCCTGTTAGAGTACAGTGTGAGTACAGTGTGTGTTTTGGTTCCTCCTGTGCCCTGATTAAAACGTGTTATTTCTGGTCATTTCATTTTTGAGCCCGGGCCAAAGTAAACGGACCCGAAGGTGGAAAGAAAATTAAACCAGACTGAGCCTCCGGAGGTTCCAGGCAGGACCAGGCTCGGCGCAAGAGGCTTCCAGGAAAAAACTCTCTCTCCTTCCTCTCTCCTCGCTCCTCTCTCTCTCTCTTTATACGAGCTACAAAAAGGAATATTTATGCTTTTTTTTGGGCTTTTTTCCTCCGTGGACGTGTTTTTGCTTTGTCTGGAAGGTTTCACGGTGCGGCTTTAAAGCGTTCGGTCGTCACGGAGACCAAACCGGACCAAGTTCCAAGTCAGACGGAGGTGTTTTTTTTGAGCGATAAAACCACCTGTGATTGAATAAATGTTCATGTTTAATGTCAGACTCTGGGACATTTCAGGCAGAGAAATGGCGTATCCATGGAAACAAGCAGGTGACGGAAAGTTCGGAAGAAAAGTTACGCAGCGCAGCTTTAAAGATTTTCAGTTTCGTGCATGAAAATGTAAAAAAATACGCAGACAAATTAAACTCAAGGACGTGGAAAAATAATAAATAAAAGCAAAAAAAAAGAGAGAAAGGAGGGAGAAAGAGAAGAAGGGAAAAGAGAGAAAGAGAGAGGGGAAGAAAGAGAGGAGAAGGGAGAAAGAGAGAAGAGGGAGAGTTGGGAGAGAGAGAGAAAGAGAATGAAGGAGAGAGATACAGCGAGAGAGAGGGAGGAAAGGAGAAAGAGAGAGGGAGGAAGAAAGAAAGAAAAAGTGAGAGAAAGAGAGAGAGAAGAGGGAGAGTTGAATGAGGGCGAGAAAGAGAGAAAGAAAGAGCAGCAAGAGAGAAGGAAAGGGGAGAAAGAGAGAGGTGGAAAGAAAGAAAGAAAGGGAGAAGAGGGACAGTTAAAAAAGGGAGAGAGAGAGAGAGAAAGAAGGAGAGACAGTGATAGAGAAAGAGCAAAAAGGGAGAAAGAGAGAGGGGGAAGAAAGAAAGAGAGGGAAAAAGAGAGAGCGAGGAGGGAGAGACAGAGAGAGAGAGAGACAAAGAAATAAGAAGAGAGAGAGGGTTGAGGGAGAAAGGAGAGAGAAACAGAGAGAGGGGAGGGGGAGAGAGAGAAAGAAGGAGAGAAAGAGACTAGGTCTAGGTGAATAATCTAGTTCAGGGGTGGGCAAACTACGGCCCCAGGGCCATATGTGGCCCTTTAAACCTTTTAATCCGGCCCTCTGAACTTGAATAAATTATAATAATAAACTTTGTTAATGTTTTATTTTTCCTGCACTTTCAGCGTTTCCCAACAGATGGCGCAATCTAGATACACTGATCTTTGTTGAGGTGTTTCATGCTGCATTCATGTGGTGTCAGAGGATCTGACTTGCCCAGTTGTTTTTCGACATGAGGGGCGTTCAGGTGAATTTTTCCAGTTGTAAAATCATTTTTCCGATCATTCATTTAAAAAAAAAAAAAAGCTGTATTTTATTAATTCAGTTTTCAGTGTTCCATTCCATTTTCTTGCACTTGTCCGGGGCTGGATTGTGGAGGCAGCAGTCGAAGCATCAACTCCCAGAGTTTCTTTTCCACACACACTTCCTCCAGCTCTTCCGGGGACCTGAGGTGTTCCCAGGCCAGGGTCTTCCCCAGGGCTCCTCCTGGTGGAACATGAACACCTCCTGAGGAACACGTCCAGGACACATTCGAAACAAATATCCGAGCCTCAGGTGCTCCTCTCAAAATGGAGGAGCAGCGGCTCTACTCCGAGCTCCTCCAGTGTGACTGAGCTCCTCACTCTGTCTCTAAGGGAGACGCCCAGACACCCTGTGGAGGAAACTCATTTCAGCCGTTTCTATCGGCGATCTCGTCCTTTCAGTCATTACCCAGAGCTCAGGACCAGAGGTGAGGGGAGGAACGAAGACTGAAGGTAAATCAAGAACTTTGCCTTTCGGATCAGCTCCTCTTCACCGCAACGGTCCAATACAACGACTGCATCACTGCAGACTCTGCACTCTTAAAAACACTAATTTTCACTGCTTTAAGAGTAATTTCAATAAATCGTAAACACCTAGTAAATTATCTGGGGGCCACATTAGATGAAGTCTGAGTGAGGCTGGGCTGCATTGAGTATTCGATAAAAAAAGCCATATATGCACATGTACTCGTATTAACAGATCCACTTAGACTCGTTGCTTCACAACTGCTGTAAATTGAGTTTTGGGATGTAAAATGCGTTAATGATCTGTTGTTGTGAATCTGCATGGGCACCGATTGCAGCTTCATCTGTCAGTGCGGCCCGCGGTCGGGGGTGGGATTGTGCGTACATCTACTGCGGGCCGCACTGATATTATTCTTTGGAATTAAGTGGAGGGCCACAAAAAATCCTTCCGAGTGCCGCAGTTGGCCCCCGGGCCGCGAGTCTGAGACCCCTGCCATAGGACTTGAAAGACGCATATTTAGTTGTGATGCTTTGTAATGATTTTCAGTTTAAATTCAAGCGCAGGTTTTCTTCATATCCATGTTATTTTTTTTCTCTCCACTCGGTCCATCTGCTCCTGCTCCTTCCGTCAAATTTTAGAAGCCACGAGCCAAAAAGTTTGCCCACCTCTGGTCTAGTTGATGTTTTGAAATAACTCGTCTCCATGGAGATATCGCTGCTTTGCCTGAATGTTCCAGTGTGTGGCATTAAAAACTATAAATAAACCTGAGTGTTTCTTTCCCAGAGGTGCAGATATTGTCAGATTCATAACGTAACATCTGATCTTTTTTTTTTTTGTGATAATTACGTGTTTTTGTAATTCTAACCGCGTTATTTTCAACAGTTAATTTACGTCAGTGTAACTTTAACCGCGTTCATTCCCTTTGTACGTTTCACGATATCGTTGTCGTGTTTTTGACCCATATTCCGGTGGATTGGGCGAGGTCGTGTGCGCTGATACTCGGGACAAAGGTTCTGTGACGAACCCGAGCGCGTCCTGTCAGAGCGTAAATAAAGACATAATAATAAAAGTGTGGGTGTGGGGTTTTTTACCGTAACAACACGAGAAAAAAAAAAAAAAAAACCCCACACAATACAGGTTTAAAAAAACGAAAATATGACCGAAGAAAACGAGAAGAGTTTAGACCTGATTCTGTCAACGAAAATAAGAGAGAGAAAGAGAGAGAAAAAGAGGGAGAGAGAATGAGGACGAAAGAGGGAGAGTGGAGAGAGGGAGCAAGGAGAAGGAGAGAAGAGAGAGACAGAGAAGGGGGAGGAAAGAGAGGGAGAGGGAGTGAATGGGGAAAGAGAGAGAGAGAGAGAGAAAGGGAGAGAGGAAAAGTAGAGCGAAAGAGAGAGAGAGAAAGAGGGAGAGTGGAGAGAGGGAGCAAGGAGAAGGGGAGAGGAGTGAGAGGGGGTGTAGAGAGAGGGGAAGGAGAGAGAGAAAGAGAGAGAGGGGGGGAGATGAGAAGACGAGAGGACAGAGACAGAGAGAGAGGGGGAAGGGGAGAGAGAAGAGAGGGGGAAGAGAGAGAAGAGAGAGATGGAGAGGGGGTGTAGAGAGAGGGGAAAGAGAGAGAGAGGGAGAAGAGAGAAACTGGAGGGGAGGAGAGAGGGAGATGAAGAAGAGAGAGAGGAAAACCAGAGAGGAAGGAGTGAGCGAGAGAGAGGGGGTGTAGAGAGAGTGGGAGGAAGAGAAGAAAAGGAGAAATGAGAGAGAGAGACAGAGAGAGAGAGAGAGAAAGAGGGAAGAAAGAGAGGAGAGAGAGAGAGAGAAGAGAGAGAGAGAGAGAGAGTGAAGGGGAGAGAGAGAGAGGAGAAAGGGGGAGAGGAAGAGAAGAGAGAGGGAGAGAGAGAGGAGAGAGGGGAGAGAGAGAGAAGAGAGAGGAAAGAGAGAGAGAGAGAAGAGAGGAGAGAGGGAGAGAGGAGCAGAGGAGAAGGGAGAGGAGTGAGAGGGGGTGTAGAGAGAGGGAGAGAGAGAGAGAGAGAGAAGAGAGAGAGAGAGAGAGAGAGGAGAGAGAAGGGAGAGAGAGAGAGGGGAAGAGAGAGAAGAGAGCAGAGTGAGAGGGGGTGTAGAGAGAGGGGAAAGAGAGAGAGGGAGAAGAGAGAAACTGGAGGGGAGGAGAGAGGGAGATGAAGAAGAGAGAGAGGGGAAAAGCAGAGAGGAAGGAGTGAGCGAGAGAGAGGGGGTGTAGAGAGAGCGGGAGGAAGAGAAATGAGAGAGAGAGACAGAGAGAGAAAGAGAGAGCGAGAGGAAGACAGGGGGAGAGAGGAGAAGGGGAGGAGAGAGACAGAGAAGGGGGAAGAGAAAGAGGGAGCGAGTGAGAAGGGATGTAGAGAGGAGAGAGGGAAAGAGAGAGAGAGGTAGGGAGAAGAGAGAGACAGACAGAAAGGGAGAGGGGAGAGAGAGTAAAGAAGGAGGAAGAGAGGAAAAGAAGAGAGAGATGAGAGAGAGAGGGAGAGTGGAGAGAGAGAGAGAGAGAGAGAGAGGGAGAGAGAGAGTGAATTGGGAGGGGGTGGGAAGAGAGAGGAAAGGAGAAAGAGAGAGGGGGGAGAGACAGAGGGAGATGAAAAAAGAGAGAGAGGAGAAGGAGAGATAAGAGAGTTAGCGAGAGAGGGGGTGTAGAGAGAGAGGGGGAAGAGAGGAAAAGCAGAGAGAGAGACAGAGAGAGAGAGAGAGAGAGATGAGGAGAAAGGGAGGAGAGAGACAGAGAAGGTGGAGAGAGAGAGTAGAGAAGGAGGAAGGGAGGAAAAGGAGAGAGAAAGAAAGACAGAAAGGAAGAGAGAGAGGGACAGAGGAAAAGGGGAGAAGAGAGAGACAGAAAAGGGGAAGGGGAGAGAGAGTGAATGGGAAGAGAGAGGACAGGGGGAGAGAGAGGGGGAGGAAGAGAGGAAAAGGAGAGAGGGTGGAACAGAAAGAGAGAGGGAGAGCGAAAGGAGAAGGTGAGAGGGAGAGAGACAGGGTGAGGAAGAAAGGAACAGGAGAGAGAGTGAAAGAGGAAAAGGGGTAAGGAGAGAGACAGAGGAGGATAGAGCAAGAGAGAGTGGGGGTGTAGAGAGAGAGAGGGGGAGGAAGAGAGGAGAAGGAGCAAGAACAAGAGAGAGGGAAAGAGTAAAAGTAGAAAGAGAGATGGAGGAAGAGAGAGAGGAGAGAGTAGAGAGAGGGAGAGAGTAAAAGAAGAGAGAGAGAGAGAGAGAGAGAGAGAGAGAGAGAGAGGAAGAGAGGAGAAATAGAGAGAGAGAGAGAGAGAGAGAGAGAGAGAGTAAAAATAGAGAGAGAGAGAAGGAGGAAGAGAGAAAGAGGAGAAAAGAGAGGGAAGAAGAGAGGGGAGAGAAGAAATAAGAGAGGGGGAGGAAGAGAGAGGAGAGTAAAAGTAAAGAGAGAGGGAAGAAGAGAGAGGGAAAGAGTAAAAGTAGAAAAAGAGGGGGAGGAAGAGAGAGAGAGGGGAGAAATAGAGAGAGATGGAGGAAGAGAGTAAAAGTAAAGAGAGAGAAAAGAAGAGAGAGGGAAAGAGTAAAAGTAGAAAGAGAGATGGAGGAAGAGAGAGGGAGAGAGTAAAAGTAGCGAGAGAGAAGGAGGACGAGAGAAAGAGGAGAAAAAGAGAGGGAAGAAGAGAGAGGGAGAGAAGAGAAATAGAGAGAGGGGACAGGAAGAGAGAGGGAGAGAGTAAAAGTAAAGAGAGAGGGAAGAAGAGAGAGGGAGAGAGTAAAGAGGAGAGAAGAGAGGGGAGAGGAGAGAGAAAAGAGAGAGAGAGGAAGAGAGAGAGGAGAGAGAGAGATAGAGAGATGGAGGAAGAGAGAGGGAGAGAGTAAAAGTAGAAAGAGAGATGGAGGAAGAGAGAAGGAGAGTAAAAGTAAAGTAAAGAGAGAGAGAGACGAGAGAAAGAGGAGAAAAAGAGAGGGAAGAAGAGAGAGGGAGAGAGTAAAAGTAAAGAGAGAGGGAAGAAGAGAGAGAGAGAGTAAAAGTAAAGAGAGAGGGAAGAAGAGAGAGAGAGAGAGGAGAAAGAAAAGAGGGAGGGAGAGAGAGAGAGAGAGAGAGAGGCTGCACTGTGTAACTTTTAATCTGGAGGATCCCCTGTTTATTTCTTTATTTCCCTGGAATGTTCCGCATTAGGGCATTAAACATATTTCTTTTTCATTTGTTCAGCTACAGATGTTTTAAAACTCAAGAACATCTTAAAAAAAACACGTGCAGACTCGCCTCTCCACAGATCCGACCTGTCGCATTTCCACGGAGACGAGCGGGGAGCAGGTGACGGACCCTTCACCGCGAAGTTACACTCTAGACCTTTAACCAGATAACACAGGGTGAGCCGTTGCCGTGGTGATTAGGTAAACGTTTCCGTGTTATCTGGGGTCCGGGGTCGGATCAGGTCGGACTCAAACTTCCAGTCAGGATTTTTCGATTTCCCGGATTCGAGCTCAAAGTCCGTGTTTGTCAAATCCAGACGACCCGGTGGAGCAACTCGGGTCAACAGAGAAACTCCTGCGACGTGTGAAACATTTTTTAAAAAGTCATAATTACAAGATGAGAAATAAAAACAAACTGTGTCACTTATCTGAGCTCGAGTTACGGGTCAGATCTGTGGAGAGGCGACCCCATTTACTGTAAGAATTCATGGTTTTCAAGGTGTTTTTTGTTTTGTTTTTGTTTTAATAATTAAATGTGTTTTTGCTGCTAATTAAAGATGCACTGTGTAATTTCTCTGAGCTTGTTTCCATGGAGATGACACCACCAGGTCACAAGTTACAGGTCAGATCTGTGGAGAGGCGGCACCATTTACTGTAAGAATTCATGTTTTTCAAGGTGTTTTTTTTAATTAAATGTGTTTTTGCTGCTAATTAAAGATCACTTGTGTAATTTTCCTGGTTGCAGATCTGTCATGCTTGTTTTCCATGGAGATGACACCACCAGGTCACATGTTACAGGTCAGATCTGTGGAGAGGCGACCCCATTTACTGTAAGAATTCATGGTTTTCAAGGTGTTTTTTTCATAATTAAATGTGATTTTGCTGCTAATTAAAGCTCCACTGTGTAATTTTCTCTAGTTGTGGATTCGTCCTGCTTGTTTCCATGGAGATGACACCACCAGGTCACAAGTTACAGGTCAGATTGTGCATTTGCAGAAGAATTTTTTTTCAAGGTGTTTTTTGTTTTGTTTTTTGTTTTAATAATTAAATGTGCTTTTGCTGCCAATTAAAGATGCATTGTGTAATTTCTCTGTGCTTGTTTCCATGGAGATGACACCACCAGGTCACATGTTACAGGTCAGATCTGTGGAAAGGCGATCCCATTTGCAGTAATAATTCATGTTTTTAAGGTGTTTTTTCATAATTAAATATGATTTTGCTGCTAATTAAAGCTCCACTGTGTAATTTTCTCTGGTTGTGGATCCGTCCTGCTTGTTTCCATGGAGATGACACCACCAGGTCACAAGTTACAGGTCAGATCTGTGGAGAGGCGATCCCATTTACTGTAAGGATTAAAGTTTTTCATGGTGTTTTATTTGTTTTGTTTTGGTTTTTGTTTTGATAATTAAATGTGTTTTTGCTGCCAATTAAAGATGCACTGTGTAATTTCTCTGAGCTTGTTTCCATGGAGATGACACCACCAGGTCACAAGTTACGGGTCAGATCTGTGGAGAGGCGGCACCATTTACTGTAAGAATTCATGTTTTTTAAGTTGTTTTTAGACTTATTAAATGTGTTTTTGCTGCTAATTAAAGCTCTACTGTGTAATTTTCACTGGTTACAGATCTGTCATGTTTGTTTCCATGGAGATGACACCACCAGGTCACATGTTACGGGTCAGATCTGTGGAGAGGCGACCCCATTTGCAGTAAGAATTCATGGTTTTCAAGGTGTTTTTAGACTTATTAAATGTGTTTTTGCAGCTAATTAAAGCTCTATTGTGTAATTTTCTCTGGTTGTGGATCTGTCCTGCTTGTTTCCATGGAGATGACACCACCAGGTCACAAGTTACAGGTCAGATCTGTGGAGGGGCAGCACCATTTACTGTAAGAATTCATGTTTTTCAAGCTGTTTTTTTTTTATTTTTTATTGTGAGTTTATGTATTTGTGTGTTTGTGTATTTGTTAGTATTTGTTTGTGTGTTTGTGTGTGATTCCCAGACTGGAACTTGGTTTGTGTGTCTTTGTGTGTTTGTTTGTTTGTGTATTTGTGTGTGTCTTTGTGTGTTTGTTTGTTTGTGTATTGTGTGTGTCTTTGTGTGTGTATTTATGTGTTTGTTTGTGCATTTGTGTGTGTATTTGTGTGTGTATTTGTGTGTTTGTGTGTGTATTTGTGTATTTGTGTGTGTATTTGTGTGTGTCTTTGTGTGTGTATTTGTGTATTTGTGTGTGTATTTGTGTGTTTGTTTGTGTAGTTGTATGTGTATTTGTGTGTGTCTTTGTGTGTGTTTTTGTGTGTGTCTTTGTGTGTGTATTTGTGTGTGTCTTTGTGTGTGTATTTGTGTGTGTCTTTGTGTGTGTGAATTTGTGTGTGTATTTGTGTGTTTGTGCTTTGGGTTGTGCGTCTGTGTGTGTTTTCCCGGCCTGTGTGTATTTGTGTGTTTATTTGTGCATTTGTGTTTATTTGTGTGTTTATTTGTGCGTTTGTGTATTTGTGTGTTTATTTGTGTTTATTTGTGTGTTTATTTGTGCCTTTGTGTGTTTGTGTGTTTGTTGTGTGTGGTTTGTGTGCAGATTCCCGGACTGGAGCAGGCCTGTGTGCATTTGTGTGTGTATTTGCTTGTGAATTTATGTGTTCGTTTGTGCGTTTATTTGTGCGTCTGTGTGTCTTTCCTGCTCTATGTGTGTATTTGTGTGTTTATTTGTGCGTTTGTGTTTATTTGTGTGTTTATTTGTGCATTTGTGTTTATTTGTGTGTTTATTTGTGCTTTTGTGTGTTTATTTGTGTGTTTATTTGTGCATTTGTGTGTTTATTTGTGTGTTTGTGTGCAGATTCCCGGACTGGAGCAGGTCTGTGTGTATTTGTGTGTTCGTTTGTGTGTTGTGGCAGGTCTGTGTGTATTTGTGTGTGTATTTGTGCATTTGTTTGTGCGTTCGGTTGTGTGTCTGTGTGTGATTCCCGGACTGGAGCAGGCCTGTGTGCATTTGTGTGTGTATTTGTGTGTTTGTGCTTTGGGTTGTGCGTCTGTGTGTGTTTTCCCGGCCTGTGTGTATTTGTGTGTTTATTTGTGCATTTGTCTGCTTATTTGTGTGTTTATTTGTGCGTTTGTGTGTTTATTTGTGTGTCTGTGTGTGATTCCCGGACTGGAGCAGGCCTGTGTGCATTTGTGTGTGTATTTGCTTGTGAATTTGTGCGTTTGCTTGTGCATTTGTGTTTGATTCCCGGACTGGGGCAGGTCTGTGTGCGTTTGTGTGTTTCTTTGTGAATTTGTGTGTTCATTTGTGAGTTTGTTTGTGCGTCTGCGTGTGATTCCCGCTCTGTGTGTGTATCTGTGTGCGTTTATTTGTGCGTTGGGTTGTGCGTCTGTGTGTGTGTGTGTGTATTGTCTGAAAAGGAAGGAGCTTTTCTCAGTCGGATTAAATTAAACTTGACTGATGTGTCACTTGTTTCCAGGAAGGAGCTCAGTTCCAATTCACAAACTCTGGCCGAGCTCTGGGCTTTACCGAAAACCGCCGTAAATTTCACCTTCCGCGGCTCAAAAACCAACCTGTCGTCACGTCCCCGTAAACTTTTTTTTAGATTTGGATTTCGGATTAAAGTGGCCGAGTTTTCTATGAAAAGGTTCTGAGACGAAGGTTTGTGTTGGAGATTTTTAAAAACTCGTCGAGTAAAATGATGAATAAAGTGTGTCTCCATGGTGATGATAGAAACGGGACTAAACCAGGACTAAAACAAGTCTAAGCCAGGACTAAACCAGCACTGAACCAGGACTAAAACAGGACTAAACCAGGACTAACCAGGACTGAACTGGGACTAAAACAGGACTGAACTGGGACTATACCAGGTCTAAACTGGGTCTAAACCAGGTCTAAACCATGACTAATTCAGGTTTAAACCAGAACTGAACCAGGTCTGAACTGGTCTCAGTCTCGTTCTGCTCTTGGTCTCTATCTCGGTCTTGGTCCCAGTCTGATCCTGGTTTTGTCCCAGTCTCAGTTCTGATCTCGTTCCCGGTCTCAGTCCGGTTTAGTCCTGTTTTAGTCCTGTTTTAGTCCTGGTTCAGTACTGGTTTAGTCCTGGTTCAGTCCTGGTTTAGTCCTGGTTCAGTAGTCCTGGTTTAGTGGTATTCCTGGTTTAGTCCTGGTTCAGTTCCTGGTTTGTCCTGGTTTCAGTCCTGGTTAGTCTGGTTTAGTCCGGTTTAGTCCTGGTTGGTTCAGTGGTTTAGTCTGGTTTAGTCCTGGTTCAGTCCGGTGTCCTGGTTTAGTCCTGGTTTAGTCCTGGTTTAGTCCTGGTTCAGTCTGGTTTAGTCCTGGTTTAGTCTGGTTCAGTCCCGGTTTTAGTCCCGGTTTAGTCCTGGTTTAGTC
>NW_026571047.1:32522164-32542164 GCF_026225935.1 Boleophthalmus pectinirostris
CAATCTCATCACCGCATTTTTCCAATTGTTATTATTGGGAAAGGAACTAAAAAAAGACAAAATAAATATTGCGACATGTGTGAGCTTTTCTCAGAAGCTGAAACTGTCTGGAAATGAGCCACTGGTTCTTGGGTAATTTGTCAGAACTCCACACCACAAGATGTAATGGTTTTAGAGAAAATCGTGTCTTATCTGTGTAAATACGAGAGAGCAGTGGGCACTTATTGGGTTTCAGCTTCCTGTTGTGTGACATTTTGAGAACTTTTCACTGATCTAAAGACATTATGTTTTGTTAATCACCATGGAAACTGTTAATTTTTGGATCGGCCGCAGCTTAAAGGTTTTATGTTACGCAAAATCGACTCTTGTTAGCTTTAAGTTGTGTTATAATGTTGTTCTCTCTTCAAAAACAAACCTGGAGTTGTGTTTGGTTTCAGTTTTTAGTATTAGTCTATTTACATCTCCAAACCTCAAAATGCTCTGTTCCACCTTGTGATGTCATGCGGTGGTACTTTGCAAAAAACAAATTCTAGTCATGTTAAGACGACTTGAAGGAAGAAAATTTTATCATGATTTGAGTAAATTTCACTTGACAAGTAAAATGATCTAAACTGATTCATCAGACGGTTTCACTTCGTAGAAACCGTCTGACCTCGCAGCATTAGGATTCGTTCGCTCGACGGACATCATTTAACCAATCGCTGCTATATTAAGCTTTTCCCAAATCCCGTAGGAAGAAGGACAATAACGTCTTTACCCTTGATAAAATTCACCAAACATTCTCTTTGTTCCAGCTTTAAATCCTCGATCTTGGAAATCGTTGACAACACAGAATGTCCGTCTCTTCGCTGATTGGCTGGTGCCCGAACTCACACTTGTGGGATTTTTGCAAACCGTCTAGTGCAGGAGGTGTCAAACTCATTTTGGTCCGGGGGCGTTTCCAACCTACTTGATCTCAAAGGGGCCGGATCAGAAACTCATGTTCATATAAACCCCCAAAAATAACCAAAGTTCAAATATTTGTACAGAGAAACACAAATCTATTACAGAAATCTTTTTTAATTGATGAACTCTTTCTTTTACAAAATATTATAATATTATGAACAACCTGAAACTTTAAGAAAAAAAAATTGTGTTGAAATTGTATTTAACATGAACTTGTATTAAAACAGGAATAAGTCAATTTTTCTTGTAAAATCCTGCGCTCGGCTCCACTTTTCTCATGTTGGACCATTTTTCTGATGGGGCACATGGTCAACAGTCAAAACGATCGTCCTTTAAGAGCGTTTGGAAAGAGACAAGTCTTCATTTGTGCTGCTCGGTGGGAGGGGCCACGTACAGAGACGCTGGACGCTGCTGTGATAAACAGCAGAAAATTTACAAATTTTTAATAGAAAATATAATTAAAATTTTAGTAGAAAGTCAGCTGAGGGCCAGATTAAAGTCTTGGAGGGCCGGATCTGCCCCGGCCTTATGTTTGACACCTGTGATCTAGTGCATTCTGATTTTTGACATAGTCACAGGAGAGAAATGAAATTGAGTGCAGGCACAAGGTGGAGCCAGCCTGACTAAAAATGATCTGACTTTTTGTACTTAAAATATGAAAATACAACTTTCTACACTTAAAACAAGAAAAACAACAACTTTTTGTACTTAAAATAAGAAACAAAATCGAATGTTGCTTAAATTGAGAAAAACACCCTTATTCCATTGGTGGATCATTTTACTTGTCAAGTTGAATCGACTCAAATAAAATCAAATGTTCTTACCGTATTTTTCGGAGTATAAGTCGCACCAGCCAAAAAAAATGTGTAATGAAGAAGAAAAAAACATATAAGTCGCACTTTTAGGAGGAAATTTTTTTTTTTTAAATCAGAGACCAGGAACCAACATTTCCTGTTGAAAGTCCAGTTCCGAACTGAAGAAGCAGCGTGGATGAGCTGCGAAACATCTTCAACCAAACTAGCTTTTGTCCAGTCGACAAACTGAATTTTCTCCTCGCCGTGGATTCTACCTGAACGACTGAGGGATTCTTCACACTTTCCTGTGTAAAGTGAAGTTCTAGTAAAAACAACAGAAGAGAGAACAACAGACTGTTAACGTCACATATGAACAGTTCTTCAGATAAACTATAACATCAACAACAGAACAGAACAAGTTTAACAAACTCTCCATCTCACTCCAAATCACTAAATCCATTCAATTCTTCATCCTCGGTGTCACTTCTGAGCAGTGATGCCACTAATGCTCTATTTAGTAACATGTTACTGTGGTCCGACTACTTTTTTCAGTAACAAGTCGTCTAACTCAGTGCTATTCCAAACCAGTCGTCACATTTAAGTTACTTGTCTAATACACTGTGTGTTACTGTTTTTGCGTTTCAGGGCGACGTAGGTTATTTATTTATTTATTTATTTTTTGCGACTTGGGTTATGTGACCCTAAAAATCGTATAAATCGTATCTTGTGACATGTTTCCTGTGATGTTACGTCGTCTCCGCTCCGACACCAGTCAGATGTAAACACTGGAGGGAGAGAGGGACGACTTCTGCAGCTGGAAATACAAACATTATTTTGATTTTATTTCAGCTGAGGATGGCAACATAAAGATTCACTGTTCACTCTGTGCTGGTGACAAAGTGTTGTCTGCCTTCAAGAAGGGGGTGGGGGATCAGTCACTGCTGAAAGTAACTAATAAAGTAACTTGTAATCTAACTTAGTTACTTTTAAAAGCAAGTAGCCAGTAACTTAACTAAGTTACTTTTTAAAGTCGTCAGTAGTCAGATTACTGTTTCAAAGCAACACTGCTTCTGAACAACTCCTCGACCTCTGGAGGTAAACGTTGCGTCGCTTCCTCTTCTGTGTCGCTGTCGTCAGACTCAGCATCAGTTCCAGTTAGAATTATTCGGGTCTTTCTGAATCTCGACAGGATGGTTTCTGTGTCACTGAAGTCCAGACTTTGTCCATCCATCCAGTGACTTCAGGAAAGTTTCATGGTGCATCCTCCCGGTTGCCGTGAAGCTGTGTTCTACATCCCCGCCTTTTCCCAGTCCCTCTCAAGTTTCTCACTCACTCCAAATTTTCTTTCTGCTGCTTGATTACCGTTTGCGGCTGAATATTTCACGACTTGCAGCAGAACAGAGGCTCTTTCTGCAGGAGACATGTGCAGTAGAGCCAAGAAGGAACAGGAGCAGCAGATACTGACACACAAGACTAGAGCCTCTCCACACTTCACTCAAACATTTTAAAATATAAGTCACAGGAAACACCCAAACCTTGAAAAAAGTGCAACTCATAGTCTGAAAAATACGGTAATTTAAATCACTTTACTTTACCTGGATATTGTTTTTTCTTTTTGAGACGATTTTTCACTCGTGCCACTGTTTTTGGGATCGAGTTTTGGCTTAATCGTGCTTCGTGCTTCGTGTAGTAAACATGAGGTAACGAGAACCGATTGATGCCTCACGACCAGCTCCTGATCGGCAATCGCAGGTCACAAGAAACCTGAAAATCTGACATCCAGTCGTCTATCGTGAGGGTTTCGCTCTGTTGATGTCGTTCGTTTAGTTTGAGAACATGAACCGTGAGCCGTGAACTTTTAAACCCTGAGATTTGTTCGTACAGTTTGAGTTGGGCCTGAGAGAAACGATTGAAAATGTCACACAGTGTATGTCCGGCGAGAGTGATCTGAGTTCTGACCACACGTCTCTGTAGTAAAGTTTGTCGGTAACGGGCAGGTTTTATGAGCTGTAATAAGCCGAGATTAAAATTCATTAAACGTTATTATCGAATATTATCATCGTAAACTGGATTCAGAAATCTCCCGTGGACCACTACAGCCGTGAGGAGCCAGCAGGGAGGACATTTACTCTTCTCTTAAAGGTGCACTATGTAGTTTTTGTTTGTTTCTATGGAGATGTCTTCGGTCGGTCTGGAATGTTCCACAGTGTGACTTTAAACATTCTACTTAACATTTAGTCAGTTACAGATGGTTTTATTACGGAAGCCGAGAGGGGTCACAACACAACAAAAAGCCACAACAAACCAAAAAAAAAGCCACAACGGAAATGACCGCGGGAATTTTAATGCAAACGCCGCAACACGAACGCAAACGCCGCAACAAATACAAATGCGACGACACAACAAAAAGCCGCAAACAACATCAAAAGCCGCAACACATCAAAAAGCCACAACACATTAAAAAGCCACAACAAACCAAAAAAAGCCACAACAGAAATGACCGCGGGACTCTATTTGAATGCAAACACTGCAACAAATACAAAAGTCACAACACAAACGCAAATGCCACAACACATTAAAAAGCCACAACACATCAAAAAGCCACAACACATTAAAAAGCCGCAACACATTAAAAAGCCACAACACATTAAAAAGCCACAACACATTAAAAAGCCACAACACACCAAAAAAAGCCACAACGGAAATGACCGCGGGACTCTATTTGAATGCAAACGCCACAACACAAACGCAAACGGCGCAACAAATACAAATGTGACAACACAACAAAAAGCCACAACAAACCAAAAAAAGCCACAACAGAAATGACCGCGGGACTCTATTTTAATGCAAACACCACAACAAATACAAAAGTCACAACACAAACGTAAATGCCACAACACACACATTAAAAAGCCACAACACATTAAAAAGGCACTACACACCAAAAAAAGCCACAACGGAAATGACCGCTGGACTCTATTTTAATGCAAACGCCGCAACACAAACGCCACAACACAAACGCAAATGCCGCAACAAATACAAATGTGACAACACAACAAAAAGCCACAACAAACCAAAAAAGCCACAACAGAAATGACCACGGGACTCTATTTTAATGCAAATGCCGCAACAAACACAAACTCCACAACACAAACGCAAATGCCACAACACATTAAAAAGCCACAATGGAAATGACCACGGGACTCTATTTTAATGCAAACGCCGCAACAAATATAAATGCGACAACACAACAAAAAGCCACAACACACCAAAAAAAGCCACAACAGAAATGACCGCGGGACTCTATTTTAATGCAAACGCCGCAACAAATATAAATGCGACAACACAACAAAAAGCCACAACACACCAATAAAAGCCACAACAGAAATGACCGCGGGACTCTATTTTAATGCAAACGCCGCAACAAATACAAACTCCACAACACAAACGCAAATGCCACAAAAACACATTAAAGCCACAACACATTAAAAAGCACAACACATTAAAAAGCCACAAACACATTAAAAAGCCACAACACATTAAAAAAGCCACAACACACCAAAAAAAGCCACAACGGAAATGACCGCTGGACTCTATTTTAATGCAAACGCCGCAACAAATACAAATGCGACAACACATTAAAAAGCCACAACGGAAGTGACCTCTTGACTCTATTTTCCGACGGACCGATCAAGCGGCAAGTGAAGAAGAAGAACTACAACATGAAAAGTAAAGGAACGGAGAAGTTGGAAACGTAAGTAAAAGTAATTTATTGTTTTATCATTATTCGTTTCACGTTGTAGTTCTTCTTCTTCACTTGCCGCTTGATCGGTCCTTCACAGATAAGCGTATTTCATGACATCACAATACATATGGTGCACATGTTCTCTCATGACTAACAATCTTCAACTAAACCGCCCTCTCATTTCACACTTGATTACATATCTCAATGACAGTCTCTTACGTCGGAGTTTCCCAAGTCTTTCAGTTTAGCAGATGATGGGACAAACTCTAGTTGTTTGCGACCGTGGTAGATTAGCTGAATATGTCAGTTGACATGTCATTCATATCAGCTGCTGGTTTTTATGTTCAATATATCTCGAAAACATAACGCCAAAGCAATGTTGATTATATCATGATTAATATTTAAATGATTCACCCTTTAAATCAGGAGTGTCAAACTCATTTTGGTCCGGGGGCCGTATCCAACCTATTTTGATCCTAAAGTGTCCGGATCAGAAAACTCATGTCATATAAACCCCAAAAAATAACAATAAGTTCAAATATTTGTGCAGAGAAACACAAATCTATTACAGAAATCTTTTTTAATTGATTTAACAAAATATTATAATATTATGAACAACCTGAAACTTTTCAACACAATGTTTTAACATTAACTTGAATGCAAATATGAATAAGTAAATTTTTGTTGTAAAATCCTGCACTCGGCTCCACTTTTCTCATGTTGGACATTTTTGTGATGAGGGTGTCACGGTCAACAGTCAAAACGATCGTCCTTTAAGAGCGTTTGGAAAGAGACAAGTCTTCATTTGTGCTGCTCTGGTGGGAGGGGCCACGTACAGAGACACTGGAGACGCTGCTGTGATAAACACCACAGAAAATTAACAATATTTTAATAGAAAATATAATTAAAATATTCTAGTGGAAAATCAGCCGAGGGCCACATTAAAGGTCTTGGAGGGCCGGATCTGGCCCCCGGGCCTTATGTTTGACACCTGTGATTTAAATGATTAATACTTGAATGAAAGAATTACTTATATTGGACCCAGGTTAAAGAACATTTTGGATTTCAGGGAATACCTCTTCTGTCCTCTCCACTGTAACCCTTTGTTTCCTCCATCTTTAACTGATGGGACATTTGCTGTATGGAGGAGCCATGGACTTGTTTCTGTAAAAATCTTTTACGTAGAGGGGGTTTTGGCTTCTTTTGCCCAACTAGCCTCAAACTTTAATCTACCCAACTCCCACTTCTTTAGGTTTCTACAGGCCTGAAGTTTCATTGGTAGAACACTTAGACCCCAGTGCTCCTGACATTCCTGATGGTACCATCATGGATTCTATCATGGAGATCAGACCCTCTCTGAAAGGTGCAATTTCCAAAATATACAGCCTATTGTTTTCCGCTCTCAAAGTAACATCTGATCATCTTCGTGTGGCCTGGTCTGAGGAACTTGGTGTGGAGATTGATGAGGAACAGTGGAGGTCCGTCCTCAGGCTCGTCCACTCTTCTTCAGTCTGCGCTCGACACTGCATCATTCAATGTAAAGTGGTCCACAGAGTGAAGTGCACTGGTCAAAGAGTAAGCTTGCCCGAAATCTTCCCAGGCACTGATCCTAACTGTGTAAAATGCAAATCGGGCCCAGCTAATCTCACTCACATGTTTCTAACCTGTCCTGCATTATCAACATATTGGAAAACTATTTTTGAGTCTCTATCAGTTGTTTGCAGTGCTAGAGTTCGCCAGTCCCCACTGACTGCTCTCTTTGGGATTGTTCCAGCCGGTCACTCCTTGTCACCCTGTTTTGTTGACCTGGTGGTTTTTCTTACGCTGTTGGTCAGGAGGGCTGTCCGAACGCGCTGGAAAGACCCTCACCCACCCACTCACTCCCAGTGGATAAAAGACGCCCTTTCATTTATGAAACTGGAAAAACTAAGACACTCTCAAAGGCTCTGGCTCTAAATGTACTGAAGCCTGGTCACCTTTTATTGATCATGTAATGTCTCTGACACTGGAGGTGACCCTACGAGCTGTGTTGAACTATAACATGTGTTCATGGGATTGATATAATCGAAGATAAATGTTCTAGTAGCACATATCCTGTGTTTTGTTTAGTTTTTTTTTTTTGTTTTTTTTTTTTTTGTCTTTGGCCTTTTTTGTAGGGACCTTTTTCTGTTTTTGGGGGTTTTTTTTGTTTTTTTTTAAAGGTGTGTAAATTGTGAACTATTTACATTGTATACCAGCCTTGAATATTATACGTCTTTATGTAATTTGTCTTTTATATTTTAAAAAAGCATAAATAAATCATACATTAAAAAAAAAAAGAATTACATATATAAATGAGTAACACTTTAATGAGACTTTAACCAAAGAAATACATTTATATATCATAAAATTCTCTAACAGAAGTGTCTTGCCTAAGGACACAACAACAGTTATTGCCACTGGCGCCTCCTGTGGCTCCTGATTTTCCCAGTGTCTCCCATCCAAGTACAAACCAGCCCCGGCCCCACTGAGCGTCTGAGATGTGACGGGATCAGGCTTTGTCAAACACAATGGAGCACTTCCTGTATCACCGCATGACATCACAAGGTGGCGGAGAGTGTTTTTCCCATTACAGAGAAGAACTCAGCCTAAATGTGCAGGGTTTGTGTGTTAAACATGTGAACGAAACGAAACAAAACACAACTCCAGGTCTGAGATCAGAAAATGGCGTCGTCTGTGCCCTTTAATATTTTTATTATTAAACGCTCGTTCCTCTTTCCCTCTCCTCCTCTCGTCTTTCGTCGGACTCTGTCGTTCCCGCGGGCTGCAGCGTCTGTGTGGTGTTTCATAGTAAAATATTGGATTAGAGCAAAAGAGAGGGAGAATTGAAGGAGAGGCAGAAATATTGACCTCTTCTGGGAAAGCGAGCGAAGGCCTTTTCCAATAACTATAAACGAGAGGCTGAAAATAGAGCACGTGCCCCACGGAGAAACCAGCGCCTCCCTCCATCCCACCACTTCTACTCTTTCACAACATCTGACCCCCTCCCTCCATCCGCACATCCCTCCATCCCTCCATCCCTCCATCCACACATCCCTCCATCCTCCATCCACACACACACACACACACATATGCCAGGATTTCCTCTCTCTCTCTCCTTGTGTTTTTTTTTGCTCTGTCTTTCTCTATCTCCTCTCTCTTTCAGACCCCCTCCATCTCTTTCTCTCTCTCCTCTCCTCTCTCTTTCACAACATCTGACCCCCTCCCTCCATCCACACATCCCTCCATCCACACACACACAAAACACACGCCAGGATTTCCTCTCTCTTCTCTTTCTCTCTCTCTGTCTCCTTTATTTTTCTTTCTTTCTCTCTCTTCCCATCTCTCTTTCTCCGTCTCCTCTCTCTTTCAGAACCCCGCCATATCGTTCTTTCTCTCTCTCTTTCTCTCCCTCTCCTTTGTTTTTCTTTCTTTCTCTATCTCCTCTCTCTTTCAGAACCACCTGACCCCTAAATCTCTCTCTCTCTTCCCATCTTTCTATCTCTCCCTCTCCCTTTTTCTCTCTCTTCTCTCTTTTTTTACAACATCCAACCCCCTCCGCAGCATCCCTCCATCCACACCAAGATTCCCTCTCTTTCTCTCTCTCCGGTTTCTCTCTCTCTCTCTGTCATCATTGTTTTTCTTTCTTTATCTCTTGTCTTTCAGAACCCCACCATATCTTTCTTTCTTTCTCTCTCTCTCCTTTCTTTTTCTTTCTCTATCTCCTCTCTCTTTCAGAACCATCTGACCCCTCCCTCTCTCTCTCTTCCCATCTCTCTTTCTCTGCCTCTCCCTTTTGTTCTCTCTTTCACAACATCTGACCCCCTCTGCAGCATCCCTCCATCCACACCAAGATTCTCTCTCTCTCTCCTGTTTCTCTCTCTCTGTCTCCATTGTTTTTTTTTCTTTCTCTGTCTGATCCCACAGTATCTTTCTCTCTCTCTCTTCCCATCTCTCTTTCTCCGTCTCGTCTCTCCTCTCCTGACCCCCTCCGCAGCATCCCTCCATCCACACACACACATATACCAGGATTTCCTCTCTCTCGTCTTTCTCTCTTTCTCTCCTTTGTTTTTCTTTTTCTGTCTCTTCTCTTTCAGAACCCCGTCATCTCTCTCTTTCTCTCTCTCTTTCTCCTTTGTTTTTCTTTCTCCGTCTCCTCTCTCTTTCAGAACCCCGCCATATCGTTCTCTCTCTCTCTCTCTCTTTCTCTCCCTCTAATTTGTTTTTCTTTCTTTCTCTTTCTTTCTTTCCACCTGACCCCTAAATCTCTCTCTCTCCTCCCATCTTTCTATCTCTCCCTCTCCCTTTTGTTCTCTCTTCTCTCTCTTTCAAAACATCTGACCGGGACTGAGACCGAGACTGGACTGAGACCGAGACTGGGACTGAGACTGGGACTGAGACCAGACTGGGACTGAGACTGGGACCAGACTGGGACTGAGACTGGGACTGAGACCTGAAGACTGGGACTGAGACTGGGACCAGACCGGGACTGGAGACTGGGACAGACCGGACTGACTGGGACGGGACTGAGACTGGGACCAGACCGGGACTGAGACTGGGACCAGACCGGGACTGAGACTGGGACCAGACCAGGACTGAGACCGAGACTGGGACTAAGACTGGGACTGAGACTGGGACTGAGACTGTGACCAGACCGGGACTGAGACTGGGACCAGACCGGGACTGAGACTGGACCAGACCGGGACTGAGACTGGGACCAGACCGGGACTGAGACTGGGACCAGACCAGGACTGAGACCGAGACTGGGACTAAGACTGGGACTGAGACTGGGACTGAGACTGTTACCAGACCGGGACTGAGACTGGGACCAGACCGGGACTGAGACTGGGACCAGACCGGGACTGAGACTGGGGACCAGACCAGGACTGAGACTGGGACCAGACCAGGACTGAGACTGGACTGGACTAAGACTGGGACCAGACTGGGACTGAGACCAGGACTTAGACCGGGACTGAGGCTGGGATCAGACCGGGACCAGACCTGGACTGAGACCAGGACAGAGGTCGGGACCAGACCAGGACCAGGCCGTGATTGAGACCAGGACTGGGACTGAGACCGGGACTGAGACCGGAACTGAGACTGGGACCAGACCGGGACTGAAAATGGTTTAGTCCTGGTTTGGTTTGGGGGACAAATAATGAAGAAAATTGTTGTTTTTTCTTTTTCTTATTTTTTGTTTTATTTTGAAAAACAAATGAATGAATGACACATGAATTTGACAGGATTTTGACTTTATTTGGTCGTAAATATAAATATCTATATGTAACACCTGGAATTTACAGGTAGCTTTAATAACAAAGCGAGCCAGTCCGTGTGTGGGTCTAACAACCAGACGGCAGCTTTTATTTACCAAAATGTTGAAGGTGCTTTTAACAGGTGAGGATCCGACTGCAGGGGTGCGGCTCCACCCTAAAGCTGGGGTGAAGGAGACAAGCTATAAAATCAGAAAACAAACAAGATTGATACAAAGAAAACCATTACCACAACTGAAAACACCCAATTACAAGTGCCACCGTCACCAATAACTATAAATAAGGTCACCCTCTAAGGCACAGGTGTCAAACATAAGGCCCGGGGGCCAGATCCGGCCCTCCAAGACCTTTAATCTGGCCCTCGGCTGATTTGCTACTAAAATATTTAATTATATTTTCTATTAAAATATTGGTAATTTTCTGCGGTGCTTTATCACAGCAGCGTCTCCAGCGTCTCTGTACGTGGCCCCTCCCACCAGAGCAGCACAAATGAAGACTTGTCTCTTTCCAAACGCTCTTAAAGGACGATCGTTTTGACTGTTGACCGTGACACCTCATCAGAAAAATGTCACAAAAATGAGAAAACTGGATGCCAAGTGCAGGATTTTCCAAGAAAAATTGACTTTTTCCTGTTTGCATACAGGTTCATGTTAAAACATTGTGTTGAAATTGCATTTTTCTTAAAGTTTCAGGTTGTTCATAATATTATAATATTTTGTAAAAGAAGAAGTTCATCAATTAAAAAAGATTTCTGTAATAGATTTGCGTTTCTCTGCACAAATATTTGAACTTATTGCTATTTTTGGGGTTTATATGACATGAGTTTTCTGATCCGGCCCCTTTGGGATCAAAGTAGGTTGGTTACGGCCCCTGGACCAAAATGAGTTTGACACCCCTGTTCTAAGGCTACGTTCAGACTGCAGGGCTTAATGCTCAATTCCGATTTTTTTGTGAAATCCGATGTTTTTTCGAGGTCGTTCACATTTCCAATTAAATGCGACTTGTCTGTGACTCCAGTGTGAACGGTAAACGGCCCGAAAGTGTCCCGCATGTGACACTGGAGACACGATGACGTCAACCCCATGCGTCAACCGCAGCGAGCGTCTCTGTGTTTACGGAAGTTGTCCAAACATGGTCGCGAGCATTGAGCACCTGGAGATTTTACAGTTCCGGTTTCCGCCTGCTTCAGCGCAGAATAGTGACGTTTGTCGCTTGTTAATGACGTGTAGGTCGGATGAATGCACTTTGGCCGTTCAGACTGAAGTCGCATGTCAAAAGATCAGATATGTATCGGATTCAGGAGCACATATCCAAGTGTCCTGGGTCACATTTGAAAAATTCGGATCTGTGCCGTTCCGACTGTCATTAAAAGATCAGATACAGGAACATAGAGGCCAAAAAATCGGATTTGGGTCACTTCAGGCTGCAGTCTGAACACAGCCTGAAGCCTGAGCCCCCTCCACACCCAGAGACCTCCAGCCCACACCCCCTGCAGAGCTGGAACAAATCAACAATCAACTCAAACTAAAACTCAAAAACAGCAACCAGCACTGAGCCTGTAACACAGTGCAGTTAATTAAATACATCAATTAAAATTAAACAATAAGATAAGTTAAAAGCATACCTCTGATCTGGACCATTAAAACCCTTAAAATGATATTTACAAAAGTTACAAATTTGTTTTCTAACAAGATTAAAATGTACAAACACTACATTTGTTTGGCTCACCAGAAATAGCCGTGTGTTCGGCCTCTTCAGGAAGAGGAAGTCACCTGGTTCCCCTCTGACCTTTACACCAACCAAGAAGCAATTTGTGAAGAAAAGTAGTGTTGTGTAACTTCTGACCTCCTTGTTTCTATGGATATGTCATTGCTCTGCTTGAAATGTCCCACAGTGTGACATTAAACAGCTCTACTTTAGATTTATTCAATTACAAATGGTTTAGAACAGGGGTGTCAAACTCATTTTGGTCCGGGGGCCATAACGAACCGACTTTAATCCCAAAGGGGCCGGATCAGAAAACTCATGTCATATAAACCCCAAAAATAACAATAACTTCAAATATTTGTGCAGAGAAACACAAATCTATTACAGAAATCTGTTTTAATTGATGAACTCTTTCTTTTACAAAATATTATAATATTAAGAACAACCTGAAACTTTAAGAAAAATGCAGTTTCAACACAATGTTAACATGAACTTGTATGTAAATTGGAATAAGTCAGTTTTTGTTGTAAAATCCTGCACTTGGCTCCACTTTTCTCATGTTGGACATTTTTCTGATGAGGGTGTCACGGTCAACAGTCAAAACGATCGTCCTTTAAGAGCGTTTGGAAAGAGACAAGTCTTCATTTGTGCTGCTCTGGTGGGAGGGGCCACGTACAGAGACGCTGGAGACGCTGCTGTGATAAACACCACAGAAAATGAACAAGATTTTAATAGAAAATATTTTAGTAGAAAATCAGCCGAGGGCCAGATTAAAGGTCTTGGAGGGCCGGATCTGGCCCCCGGGCCTTATGTTTGACACCTGTGGTTTAGAAGCTCAAAAAACACCACAAAAAACAACATTCGGACTGCGAGAGGGGTCGCCTCGCCTCTCCTCTCCGCCGATCCGACCCGTAACTCTGTCTGGTTTTAATGCCGCGCTGCGAAACGTTCCAGACGAAGCCGCGACATCCCCACGCCCGCGGAGAAAATCATTTGACGCGGCCTGGAGCAGAAAAAGTGACAAAACCTTCGAGTGCGTTCTAATGAAGTGAGTCGTCGGCGCTTTGAGGAGCCGGAGGAAGCGTCTGGGGAGGGGGAGGTCGTGAGTCAAGACACCACAGACTCCGTTTTCCCAAACAAAGCAGAAACAGATGAATAAAAATACTTGTCTGGCCGAGTCATGTGTTTATTGTAAATGGACAGAGTCGTACTGTACAATTACCTTAGTCACAAACTCATAACAAAGTGCAGATTCCTGGTCTTAGTCATCGGCGACTCCGGGCTGCAGGGAGTTCCTCTGCTTTAAAAAAGAGCCGTAAAACGAGACGTGCCGGTGTGGGCCTGTCACTACAACACAATCTGAAGTGTGAAATATGTAAAAAGTACATAAATAAATCATAAATAATAAATAAATGAGTATAGACGATAAACGGTGACACTGAAACTTAAGCGTAAATCAGAATCGTGGAGCGAAAAGGAAGAAAGTAAGAAGAATCTGTGTGTCATTCGTTCATTCGTTTTTCAAAATAAAATCAGAAATAAGAAAAAAATTCTTCAGTCTTCAAAAGTAAAATGAAAAATGGATAATGATTTGTTTTTTCAGTTTTTTGTTTTTGTGTTTAAATGAAAAATGGAAAAAAACGGATAACGGATGTTTTTCGTTTACGTGACTTAAACTGAGATGCCGGACTGAACCAGGACTAAACCAGGACTAAACCAGGACTAAACCAGGACTAAACCAGGACTGAACCAGGACTGGACTAAAACCAGGACTAACCAGGACTAAACCAGGACTAAACCAGGACTAAACCAGGACTGGACTAAACCAGGACTAAAACAGGACTAAACAGGACTAAACCAGACTAAACCAGACTGAACCAGGACTAAAACCAGGACTAAACCAGGACTAAAACAGGACTAAAACAGGACTGAACCAGGACTAAAACAGGACTAAACAGGACTAAACCAGGACTAAACCAGGACTGAACCAGGACTAAACCAGGACTAAAACCAGGACTGATCCCAGGACTAAACCAGGACTAAAACAGGACTAAACCAGGACTGAACCAGGACTAAAACAGGACTAAACCAGGACTAAACCAGGACTGAACCAGGACTAAACCAGGACTAAAACCAGGACTGAAACAGGACTAAACTAACAGGACTGAACCAGGACTAAACCAGGACTAAACCAGGACTAAACCAGGACTAAACCAGGACTGAACCAGGACTAAAACAGGACTGAACCAGGACTAAACCAGGACTGAACCAGGACTAAACAGGACTAAACAGGACTAAACCAGGACTAAACCAGGACTAAACCAGGACTAAACCAGGACTAACCAGGACTAAAACAGGACTGAACCAGGACTGAACCAGGACTCAGGAGAACCAGGACTGAACCAGGACTAAACAGGACTAAAACAGAACTGAACCAGGACTAAACAGGACTGAACCAGGACTAAACCAGGACTGAGAACCAGGACTGAAAACCAGGACTGAACCAGGACTGAGGGACTGAGACCAGGACCAGACCAGGAATGAGACCAGGACTGAACCAGAACTGATCCCAGGACTAAAACAGGACTAAACCAGGTTCCGGTCTCACTTCTGGTTCAGTCCTGGTTTAGTCCTGGCATCTCAGTTTAAGTCACGGAAACGGTCGTTATCTGTTTTTTACATTTTTCATTTAAACACAAAATAAAAACAAAACCAAAAAACAAAAACAAAAAAAACAAATCATTATCGTTTTTTCCATTTTGGTTTTGGAAACAAAAAATGAAGAAAATTTTTGCTTTTTCTTTTGTTATTTTTAGAATGAATGACACACGAATTAAAAAGGTGCACTATGTAACTAATATTTGGTCTGTCACGTAACCTGCTTGTTTCTATGGATACGTAATTTCTCTGCCTGGAATGTTCCACAGTGTGACATTAAACAGCTCTACTTTACATTTATTCAGTCACAGGTGGTTTTACGGCTCAAAAATACCTCGAAAAACAAACATTCTGACTGTGAGCGGGGTCGCCTCTCCACAGATCTGACCTGTAACTCGGTCTGGTTTGGTCTCGGTGAAGATAGAAAGGTTTAAAGCCACACTGTGAAACATTCCAGACAAAGTGATTACGTCTCGATGAAAAAAGCGTGGAAGCATTGAAAACAAAATCATGTATCGGATAAAGTGACGTGGGATGAACTGAAACCTTTGCACGATTTCAACCTGTACGTTCAATTTTTGCATATTTTCCAAAGTAGTTGATTAGTTTATAGATAAAAAGACTCGACATCACTCTGCAGGCTTGTGTCTTATAATCTCCGCGCGCCGATCGATTGAGCAACTGGAGCTCGTTTCTAAAAAAGGTCAAAGTTTATCGTGTAGAAAGTTCTAAATCTGACAAAGGACACCTGAAGAAGTTAATATTGAACCAGATGTGTGTTTATAGGTTGTAGAATAATCAGAGTTCACTTGGAACACGCTGAAATTGAACTCTTTTGTTTGGACTGTCCAACAGAAAAAAAGTTCAATATTACCGTATTTTTTGGACTATAAATGGCACTTTTTTTTTCATGGTTTGGGTGTGTCCTGTGACTTCTATATTAAAATATTTGACTAAACCAGGACTAAACCAGGACTGAACCAGGACTAAACCAGGACTAAACCAGGACTGAACCAGGACTGAACCAGGACTGAACCAGGACTAAAACAGGACTAAACCAGGACTAAACTAGGACTGAACCAGGACTAAACCAGGACTAAACCAGGACTGAACCAGGACTAAAACAGGACTAAACCAGGACTGAACCAGGACTAAACAGGACTAAACCAGGACTAAACCAGGACTAAACCAGGACTGAAACCAGGACTAAAACAGGACTACACCAGGACTAAACCAGGACTAAACTAGGACTGAACCAGGACTAAAACAGGACTAAACCAGGACTGAACCAGGACTGAACCAGGACTAAACCAGGACTAAAACAGGACTAAACTAGGACTGAACCAGGACTAAACCAGGACTGAACCAGTCTCAGTTTAAGTCACGGAAACGGTCGTTATCTGTTTTTTACATTTTTCATTTAAACACAAAATAAATACAAAACCAAAAAAAAACAAAAAAAAAAACAAATCATTATCGTTTTTTCCATTTTGGTTTTGGTTTTCTGTCCAACAGAAAAAAAAGTTCAATATTACCATATTTTTTGGATTATAAATGGCACTTTTTTTTCATGGTTTGGGTGTGTCCTGTGACTTCTATATTAAAGTGTTTGACTAAACCAGGACTAAACCAGGACTAAACTAAACCAGGACTAAAGGACTAAACAGGACTAAACCAGGACTAAACTAGGACTGAACCAGGACTAAACCAGGACTAAACCAGGACTGAACCAGGACTAAAACAGGACTAAACCAGGACTAAACCAGGACTAAAAAGGACTAAACAGGACTAAAGGACTAAACCAGGACTAAACCAGGACTGAAACCAGGACTAAAACAGGACTACACAGGACTAAACCAGGACTAAACTAGGACTGAACCAGGACTAAAACAGGACTAAACCAGGACTGAACCA
This sequence comes from Boleophthalmus pectinirostris, assembly GCF_026225935.1. Classification (NCBI taxonomy): domain Eukaryota; kingdom Metazoa; phylum Chordata; class Actinopteri; order Gobiiformes; family Gobiidae; genus Boleophthalmus; species Boleophthalmus pectinirostris. The sequence goes on from NW_026571047.1 coordinate 32,539,219, forward strand.
GGACTAAACCAGGACTAAAACAGGACTAAACTAGGACTGAACCAGGACTAAACCAGGACTGAACCAGTCTCAGTTTAAGTCACGGAAACGGTCGTTATCTGTTTTTTACATTTTTCATTTAAACACAAAATAAATACAAAAACAAAAAAAAACAAAAAAAACCCAAATCATTATCGTTTTTTCCATTTTGGTTTTGGTTTTCTGTCCAACAGAAAAAAAAGTTCAATATTACCGTATTTTTTGGACTATAAATGGCACTTTTTTTTCATGGTTTGGGTGCGTCCTGTGACTTCTATATTAAAATATTTGAGTGAAGTGTGGAGAGGTTCTAGTCTTGCGTGTGAGTTTCTGCTGCTCCCGTTCCTCCTGCACCACTGTCACTTGGCTCTACTGCGCATGTCTCCTGCAGAAAGAGCCTCTGTCCTGTCTGTATCATGTCAGTCGGTCGCACCGTTACTTCTGCGCCTGTGAGGTACTGTGTGCGTCCGGAATGCACTTGATTACTGATTTGGCCTCAACTGAGTCGTCCTCGGTCAGAAGGACAGGCAACTCCACTGATTCAAAGGTAGACGTTTACTGAAGAGGAGGGAACAGGTGATATTTGACGAAGTTTATTGATGGTTACATGGGTGTTGTCGTGTGTATGTATGGCTGTGGTTATCTGAAAAACAAAAAAAAAACAACAAACATATATACATTAGAGAACAAACAAACAATATGAAATGAACAGGGAAAACATAACTGCTATTACACAAAAAAACACAAGAGGGCACTCCAACACGATAACTAAATTGCACATGGAGCCCCTGTAGACCACGGGAGCGCCGCACCGTGCAATAGCGATAGCATTAACTTGTTATGAAATTAACAATACTCACCCTGCATGAACGCACAAGGTACATGTACACACACAAAAAAAAGCACGAGGCTCCACTACTTATGCAACAACAAGAACGGAACTTTTGGGGCCCGAGCGTACCGGAACAGGTGCATTATGGGTATTGTAGTCCCATGCACATCGGACTTTTAACAGTACCACTGAACAATTTAATTAAACTTATAAAGACGACTGAGAAGACTGAACACAAATTACAAACTGCAAGTCGTGAAATCTGCAGCTGAAAACGATAATCGAGCAGCAGAAAGAAAGTTTGGAGTGAGAGAGAAACTTGTGACACCGGGAGGATGAACCATGAAACTTTCCTGAAGTCACTGGATGGATGGACAAAGTCTGGACTTCAGTGACACAGAAACCATCCTGTCGGGATTCAGAAAGACCAGAATAATTCTAACTGGACCTGATGCTGAGTCTGACGACAGCGACACAGAAGAGGAAGCGTCGCTCTGTTTACCTCCGGAGGTCGAGTTGTTCAGAAGTGACACAGAGGATGAAGAATTGAATGGATTTAGTGATTTGGAGTGAGATGGAGAGTTTGTTCAACTTGTTCTGTTCTGTTGTTGATGTTATAGTTTATCTGAAGAACTGTTCATATGTGACGTTAACAGTCTGTTGTTCTCTCTTCTGTTGTTTTTACTACAACTTTGACTTTCAACAGGAAATGTCGGTTCCTGGTCTCTGATTTTTATAAAATAAATTTCCTCTAAAAAGTGCGACTTCTATATATTTTTTTCTTCTTCATTACGCATTTTTTGGCTGCTGCCTCTTATACTCTGGAGTGACTTATAGTCCGAAAAATACAGTACACAAAATTGAAATCGTGTTATAATGTTGTTGCCTACTCATAAACAGACCTGGAGTTGTGTTTTGTTTCATTCACACACGTTTGAGTAACTCTTCATTATTAGTCTGTACATCTCCAAACTTCAAAATGCTCTGTTCCACCTGGTGATGTCACGTAATGTTCATTCTCAAGTGAACAGCTCCTTTTAAGTTGAGTAGAGATTGGTACCATATTTTCCAGACTAGTCACAGCAGCCAAAAATGCGTAATGAAGTAGAAAAAAACATATAAGTCGCACTTTTTGTGGGAATTATATTTATAAAATCAGAGACCAGGAGCCGACATTTTATCTTGAAAGTCAAGTTGTAGTAAAAACAACAGAAGAGAGAACAACAGACTGTTAACGTCACATATGAACAGTTCTTCAGATAAACTATAACATCAACAACAGAACAGAACAAGTTTAACAAACTCTCCATCTCACTCCAAATCACTAAATCCATTCAATTCTTCATCCTCGGTGTCACTTCTGAACAACTCCTCGACCTCCGGAGGTAAACAGAGCGACGCTTCCTCTTCTGTGTCGCTGTCGTCAGACTCAGCATCAGTTCCAGTTAGAATTATTCCGGGCTTCCAGGAAGTCCAGGCTTTGTCGATCCAAAGTTTCATGCTGCATCCTCCTAGTTACTGTAAAGCTGTGTTCTCCATTCCCGCTTTCCTCCAGTCCCTCACAAGTTTCTCGCTCACTCCAAACTTTCTTTCTGTTGCTCGATTACCTTTTTATAGGCCTCTAACTGTTGCTATTATAATTACTCCAGTTCTTGCGACCACTAAATAAGTAGCTCTTTGGCATTTTCGTTTGTAAAGGAGCTCACGGGAGGGAAAAAATGTTGGAGACCCCTGGAGTAAATGCAGCTGTTAACTTCAATAGAGATTCTAAGTCTGAATTTATCCACACGATTCTAGTGAAGGTGCATGGGGTTTAAAAACACACTGGAGCGCTTCCTGTTTTTTGTTTGAGAGAAGAACTCAGCCTCTATGTGCAGAGCTGAAAGAAAACACAACTCCAGGTCCGTTTGTGATGAGGAAATATTATAAAATAGATCAGAAAATAGTGTAAATATGGACCCTTAAAAAAGAAAAATCCACTTTTGAGCAATAAAAACTATAACAATATAATATTTTTTTATCATAAATACAAAAAAACAGTCCTGAACTCTGCTCCAAAACACACAAAAAAGTATTGACCGTAGACTTCTCCATTA
>NW_026571047.1:32544664-32592164 GCF_026225935.1 Boleophthalmus pectinirostris
CATTTCCAGTTAAATGTGACTTGTATGTGACTCCAGTGTGAACATTAAACGGCCCAAAAGTGTCCCACATGTGACACTGGAGACACGACGACGTCAACCGCAGCGAGCGTCTCTGTGTTTACAGAAGTTGTCCAAACATGGACGCAGCATCGAGCACCTGGAGATTTTAAAGTTCCTCTCGTACCGGAGCCAGAACATGAACAACTTACTTGTTTTAAGGAGGAGATTGAGAAGGAGAAGGACGAGGTTTTTGGTCGTGGTGTTTTGTGGGGCAGCGGCAGCGACGTCCGTTTAAAAGGAACGTGTGGATGTGGAGACGGAGCCAAGAGTGGTGAGTGGTGATGTGCTTCACTTCAGTGACACAGAGTTCATTAACAATTTTCACCTACTTCAGTGCAGAATAGTGACGTTTGTGTCTTGTTGATAACGTGTAGGTGGATGAATGCACTTTGGCCGTTCAGACTGAAGTCACATGTCAAAAGATCAGATATGTATCAGGTTTCAGGAGCACATATCCAAGTGTCCTGGGTCACATGTTGAAAAAATCAGATCTGTGTCAGACTGTCATTAAAAGATCAGATACAGGAACATAGAGGCCAAAAAATCTGATTTGGGTCACTTCAGGCTGCAGTCTGAACGCAGCCTTCGTGACAAATATCTGTGAAAAAAAAAAAAAAAACGTACTTACTAAAAATATTATACACACACAGAGCCTGGTAAAAGCTCTTAAAGTTATTCTACAAGTCTGTCGGCAGAAATCTGGTGGCCTTTGGCAAAGAAGACTCACATGGGCCCCACTCCAATATTAATTAAACATTTTGCAAAGACTGCAGGTGCCAGACGCTTTACAGGAGCTTTTGAGGAGGTCATGATGGACGAGGGACAGAGATGTTTGTTCCTGCGGGAGTGAACACTTTGTAAGCCGCACGAAGAATTTTAATGTACAGTTTTATCTGCAGACTGAACAAATCAGACAATGAAATAATAATGTCAGTCACAAATCTGAGATTCAGTGCAATAGGCGAGTTTCAGCTGACGTCATTGTTATTAAAAGCCCGCATTGCATGCTGGGAAATATTTTGGTCAGAGGCAAGAAACACGATAGCGTCAAACACAGTGCGTAACCTCGCGTATTTATCCCCGATAATGGTAAATTCCTGCTGCATTATCAGATGCACAAATAGAAGCACAGAAGAAGGACAAATGTCTTTTTCGTATTCTGAGTGAAAAGAACCACTAACGGTGAATTAAACGACTTTCAAACATCCGCAGAGCAAACGTAGAAGATCCTAACAAACCGTGGACTCCAACAAGTTCAACAACACATCGAGACTCTTGGAGGTTTTCATCTTTTCTGCTGTGAATGGCCCAGGAGTTTCCACCAAGTCATTGTGGATATCGCCCAAGTGAATATTTGTCCAGGTAGTTGGCGATTCTGACCAGAAATTTGGTTTGTTCCACCTTTTGTCGGGGTTGAAAAGGGTGATTTGTCGTCCGTCGATGCTTATGACCAATTTCTGGTCAAATGCTCTTGGGTCCTCTGCCGTTAGAGTGGATAAATAACCGGGATCAATACCCTTTACGTGCTTTCTCGCTCCGTCCGTCATGTTGAATTAGTGTTTCTTGCCGCCGACTAAAATAATTCCCAGCATGCAACGTGCACTTTTGTCAACAATGAAACTCACCTATAAGAAGATCAGTCCAACATGCGGAGTCACTGGTGTGGTCATCTTTTAAACACATAAATATTTGTTGTTTTGTTTTGTCTCTGTCCTTGTTTGTTTTAAAAAATGGACCATGAGTCTGGAATAAAGATGATGAAGACGATTATGTACGGCCATTTAACATTTACAAGTGAATAACATACAAATTTACCACAAATATTTTTTAAATTAGCGTCATGTGGTTGTGTCGTCCGGTCTTGATTCTTACAGTAAGTGGGCTCGCCTCTCCACAGATCTGACTTGTTGTTGACACCCGGAGCTGTCATTTGTTTGTCTCCGTGAAAATAAATTAGTTCATCATTAGACTGTGGAAAATTCTAGTCCAAGCGAGTTACACCAGGCAAGTGACGTAGTGAACCTTTAAAGGTTGTTCAGGGCGACAGTCCTTGTGCAGGCGTGACACCACCTTCCTCCTCCTCAGCTCCTCAGTAGAAACATCTCCTCCTCCCGCCTCTTTACTCGACAAATCACATCTGTTCAGAATCGCTGTTGAAGTGACCTGTCTGGAAATAATTTAGTAACCGACGCGTCAGTTTTTAGACCCTTCGTCTGCTTCATTTGCGCCGTCGCTGGAAGAGATCTCCAAGAATCGCCTCAGTTCGCCTTCGCTCTTCTTCTTCTTCTTTCAGCGACCTCAAAAAACGACTTTTCGAACTGGTCATGGATTCTCGTCCGCCGTCGCGACAAACTTTGTGCAAACTGCGACGAAGCTACAGTTTTAAAAAAAGCCTCTAAACCAACGGCATAAACCACGTAATCCCCGCGCGCCGACGAGTCAGTTACACTAGGAAGTTTGATTGACAACCTAACAGCCAATAGATAAAGAGGCAGCCTCGTTTTCTATTGGCTGATGTTTATCTGGCCTCACTACTTCCACAGTTGATAGATTTTCATTCTTTTTTTTTTTTTTTTGGATCATCATAATTCCAAGGCTGCTGCGTTTCTGTAATGGTATTTTAAACTTTTATCTGAATCAATCTGAAACTAAAAAAAAAAAAAAAAAAAAAATCCTCCATACAACCTTTAAACTTTACCTTAATTAGGCTCGTAAAACTGAAATTGAAAACGCGATCAACTCGTCTCCTGCCGCGTGATTTATTGTCCAGTGGCGCCATCTTGAGGACCTACGTGCTTATTGCGTGTTTATGTCACATGGCTCTTTCACTGTCAATCCTTCCCAGTTCGGACCGCTCCAAAGTCCAAACCAGGACCGAACAGCGATGCGGTTTTATTTTTAATCCCGCGCGTAATGTTCCTGAAAACACTCCTCGGCAGGTGCGGCGCGTGCGTCCAGCGAAGCGGCATTTCCCTGCGGATTACCCCGGTCCAGAGACGCCACATGGCCGCCACAGCTCCCCCAAACACCCCCGGCTCCATAACAACCACCACCAGGGGCTACTACAAGTCCGCGAAGCCGGAGAGGAGCGCCGGGGCCCGGGTGGTGGACCTCCGGAGCGACACGGTGACGAGGCCCGGGCCGGAGATGCGTAAAGCCATGAGCGAGGCCGAGGTGGGGGACGACGTGATGGGAGAGGACCCCGCGGTGAACGGTAAGAGTCCTCAAGGTTTTTTTAAAGTAACATATGGTCAGTGTTGGGAAGGTGACTTTTAAAATGTAATCCCCTACAGATTACAGATTACATACACCAAAATGTAGTTTGTAACAGAATCCATTAAATTACTTCAAGTGAGTAATGTAATCTGAATACTTTGGATTACTTGATTTGCTGTAGAGAAGCAAAGACTCGAACATCTTCACATAAGAAGTTTTATCTGCTAAAAGAAAATAAAAAGCCCAAACTTTACTGAACCAAATAAAAAATATTATTGATAGAAGAAGAGGAGACACAGTCCACACAGCAGGATTTAGTCCTGTTAAATCCTGGTTTAGACCTAGTTTAGACCAGGTTTTAGTCCTTGTTTTAGACCTAGTTTAGACCTGGTTTAGACCTGGTTTTAGACCTGGTTTAGATCTTGTTTAGACCTGCTTTAGACCTGGTTTAGACCTGGTTTTAGTCCTGGTTTAGACCTAGTTTTAGACCTGGTTTAGTCTTGGTTTAGACCTGGTTTAGACCTGGTTTTAGACCTAGTTTAGATCTAGTTTTAGTCTTGGTTTAGACCTGGTTTAGACCTAGTTTAGACCTGGTTTTAGACCTAGTTTAGATCTAGTTTTAGACCTGGTTTAGACCTAGTTTAGACCTGGTTTTAGACCTGGTTTAGATTTAGTTTTAGACCTGGTTTTAGACCTACTTTAGATCTAGTTTTAGACCTGGTTTAGACCTGGTTTAGACCTGGTTTAGACCTGGTTTAGTATCCGGCAATGAGTGGAATTACTGAAAAAAAAGGGGGGGATTTAGCCCAAAATGTGAAAACATGAAAATATCTCTGTTTAATCCATTTATTTCAACAAAGTAACTGTAATCCAATTACCACTCACTGAAACAGTAACTGTAACTGAATACAGTGACTCATAATTTGTACTCTGATTACTTAACTCTGGTACATGTAATCTGTTACTCCCCGACACTGCAGATGTTTCACTGGAGCGAGCAGCGCGATGCAAATCAAAGTCACGCGATAAAAACATCAACGATAAGAGCGAAGAATTACGAGTAAAACTGTTAAAATGCAGTTTCCTCGTCACAAACCTGGACCTGGAGTTGTGTTTTTATTTTTTATTTTTCATTCACACTTGTTTAACTCACAAACCCTGCAGTTTTTCTCTCAAACTAAAACACTTCCACTTTGTGATGTCATAAAGTGTGTTTTTAAACTCCACACACCTTCACTAGAATCATCTGGATCATTTCAGCCCCGGAACTGTTCATCTCTACGGAACTAAAGATAAAACCGTTGCTGTTCACTTGAAAACTACCACTTCATGACATCACAAGGTGGAACAGAGCATTTTGAGCTTTGGAGACAATTTTTATTTATTTATTTATGTTTATTAAAGACATCACAATCACATTAGACAAGCCAGATGTTTTGCTTTGAGTGTTTTAGCACAAGTCCATATAAAAATATAAACTACATGCATAAAAACAGAGAACACAAGACACATAAGTTACATACAGATAAAATAAATACAGTATATTCTCAATTGATGCATTTTTGATTGGAAACATACAATAATTTTAATTTCCTTTTAAATTTGTTGTTATTGGTTTCTGATTTTAAATGAGCTGGTGAACCGTTCCACAGTCTGGCCCCTTTAAAAGAGAACGAGGACTGACCAAGAGTCGTCCTGAACATCGAAACAACACCAAAACAACACAATTATCACTAGTAGCTCCTCTTGTGTTCGATCTGTGTGAACATTTTATGGTCCTGGCTAGGGATGGGCATGATTAGTCGATTAATCGATAATTGATCATTAAGAATTTCATCGATTACGTTCATTTTAATCGACAAACTGAATGTATGTTGCTGTGTGTGTCGTGACCAAACAGGTGTGTACATGTGTCTCTGCATCAGAAGGAGCGAGACACAAACAGTGGGTCAGTCTGTAACGAACCGAAGCACAAATGTGGATTTAACGATGATTTGTACAAGAAATTCCACACTTTCCGTTGCGTTGGGACAAGTGTGAGTCCATGTGCACAGTGTATAAAGCAGCACATATGTTTCTGTGTCCAGTGGGAAAAAGTTTTTCCAGGTGAGAGTCGCTCAATGTGGATGACGAGTCCCAACCTCCCTCCCCCCGTACGCTGTCCTGGGTTTGACAAACACAAATCTGGTCACACTGACCTGTATTCACCTGAGTCATGTCTTTTAATCCGACAGAAGTTGAACCACATCAGCGACACAAGAGCTGGAGTTTTATCTTCACTTAGTTTATGTAAATTAGCGATGTGGTTTTAAGTTTTGTTTTCGTTGAATTAAACACATTATAATAAACGGGCTGATGTGGCTCTAGAGTCGTTATGTTTATATGTCGTAAAGTTGAATTTATTTATGCAGATTAGTGCAGATAGTAATAATAATGATGATCATTTTAATATAAAAATGTTAATGATTAATCAATAATCGATCCTTAATTCTTCCGACGATCGATTAAGAACATTTCATCGAGTGCCCGTCCCTAGTCCTGGCAAATTCTGAGTGCAGTGATGTATCACAGTTAAGACACTTAAAAAAGAATTTAAGATGATTAAAATTGGTAGTTAAAAAGTTGATGTTTCTTTAGTATTTCACAGCGGTGCCGATGTTTGGGCTTTTTGTCAAGGAGGGTCAGTTTGTAAAATGAACCAAGAGGTTTCAGTGTGTCTGAGGAGCCTGGGTCCATGAGCTGATACAATAAGACAGATGAGAGAAGATCACTGCGTTCATGAGGAGTTTAGAGGTGTGGAGCGATAGATCTTTACGTATGAAACAAAAGCCACTGAGACTAGTTTTAATCTTCTTCGCCAAGTATTTTCTGTGAACGATAAATTTGAAATTTTCATTTAGAATGAGGCCGAGGTATTTAACTTCACTGACTGTTTGAATAAAGAGTTACTCAAACATGTGAACGAAACAAAAAAACACAACTCCAGACAGGGCTGGGTATCATTAAGGAGTTGCCGATACGATACATACCTCGATACACAGGCCACGATACGATACATACCTCGATACACAGGCCACGATACGATACACACCTCGATACACAGGCCACGATACGATACATACCTCGATACACAGGCCACGATACGATACGATACATACTACATCGATACACAGGCCACGATACGATACATACACACTCGATACACAGGCCACGATACGATACATACCTCGATACATACACAGGCCACGATATACGATACACACACCTCGATACACAGGCCACGATACGATACATACCTCGATACACAGGCCACGATACGATACATACCTCGATACACAGGCCACGATACGATACATACCTCGATACACAGGCCACGATACGATACATACCTCGATACACAGGCCACGATACGATACATACCTCGATACAGTGCACTTTCGAATCGATATGATATATTTCAAATCGATTCGATACGGTTCAATAAAAAATAAGGCTAAATCGTGGCTGTGATATTAAAAGTCTTTGTTAAATCACTTCTTGTGCAAAGTTCATATGAAACACAAACATTTTAATCATCAAAACAGTAAAAATATCAAATGTGTCACATAAATGAGTTTCCTTTCACTCCACAAGCAACAAAACTGTAGCTGTAACAAAATAATTTAGTAAAATACACCTAAAAATACTCTTGGTGAAATATCGATACAGCAGCCCACGATATCGATACTGTGTCATCACATTAAACGATACGATATATCGATATTCTGATATTTTTGCACACCTCTAACTCCAGATCTGTTTTGGAGGAGAAAACTACGTTAGAACACAGATCAGAAAATGTCATAATATGGGCTTTTTAAAGAAGAAGGAGCACAGATTACAAAAATAAAAGTCAAGAAGTTCTAACAGTTTTGTTTCTTTTTCCGCAGAGTTACAGAAACTTGCTGCTGAAATGTTTGGGATGGAGGCGGCGCTGTACGTCCCCTCAGGAACCATGAGCAACTTAATCGCAGGTAACAGAAATAAAAGGAAATTAAAAAAGGACAATATGCAAAACACTTTCACTCTCTCGTCTTGTGCAGTGGAGCAGCACGATTTAAGAAAAAAAAAAAATCTAGTATTGAGATGAAATTTTGCAAAACATGTTAAAAGTGTGATAAAGTTCAGAGCACATCCTGTAAACTTCTCCAGGAGCTCACCTCGCCACAGATCTGAGCTGTAACTTAACCTGGAGGCATCGCAGACTTATCTCCATTGACGCAGATAAGTTTAATGCCATACTGTGGGACATCCTAGACAAAGCAATCACATTTCCTTGAAGACGAGCAGGTGGTGGACCCTCCAAAGTTACAAGCGCCTTTAAACATCCTACGTTACGCAAAAGTTACTCTTGTGAACTCAGTTTAAGTCGTGTTATAATCAGTGTTGGGAGTAACGCGTTATAAAAGTAACGAATTACAGTAATGCATTACTTTTTGCTGTAACGCAGTAATGTTCGGCATTACAGGGGAAAAAATAGTAATATTTTACTCGGTACAAATGTGAGTAACGCGCGTTACAGTGTTTTTTTAACCTGGATTGAAGTGGTGGGTTTTTTCTTCATACAAATTCGCTAAAATCACCTCGATATCAGCAGCGGTGAAACGCCGGAGATGCGCCCTCGTAGACCTTCAGGTAACCGCGGGCGAAAGGACTGACAACACAGAACTCCACGCTGTTTAGACCTGGTTTAGACCTGGGTCAGTTTTGGTTTAGACCTGGTTTAGACCTGGGTCAGTTCTGGTTTAGACCTGGTTTACACTCGTCCCTCCCTCTATCGCAGTTCACTTTTCGCTGTCTCGCAGATTTTTTTATTTATTTATTTTTGTGCAATTTTGCATGCCCTGTTTTTTTTACATTGTATGAATGTGTATTGCGTTCCTCCCGCTGCGTCCTGACTGGCCAAGGGACTCCTGTCTCCTGTACAGTACAGAATGTGTTCAGCTGCCAAATTTAAATACATGTTCAATCTCTATCAGTGTGATTCTGAAGTGCTGTATGTTTGCAAGTTTTCTCCCCGACGAAACCCACAACGTCGACGAAACGTTCTGCACCGACAAAGGCTCCTGCGCTCGCACCCAAAAGACAGAGGAAGATGCAAACCATCACACAAAAAGTTGTACTTCTGGACACGCTGAAGGAAAGTAGAAGTTACGCGCTGTAACAGACTCTTGCACCGGGTCTTGTACCTGCAAATAGTTGCTGAAATCAGGGCCGCGAGCCCGAGCAGCAGGGTCCATAAAGAGCGATCGGGCGACAGCCGCTCTTACCTCCGTGAGGTGTGGGAGCAGAGCCGCTCCTTTCTCCTGCGTCACCTTCGAGCCCGTCCCTACAGTGAGTCCTGTTTTAGTCCTAGTTCAGTTCTAGTTTAGTCCTGGTTCAGCTCTGGTTTAGTCCTGGTTTAGTCCTGGTTTAGTCCTGGTTCAGTCCATATACAGCGCAAAAGTTATTTTGGTGAGAGTAACTTAAAGTAATGCAATAGTAATGTAATGCCTTACATTTTAAATGCAGTAATATTGTAATGTAACGAATTACTTTGAAATGACAGTAATAAGTAATAAATAACACATTACAGTTTCAAAGTAACTTGCCCAACAGTGGTTATAATGTTGTTGTTCCTCAAAAACAGACCTGGAGTTGTGTTTGAGTAACTCTTTATTATTTGTCTGTCTACATCTCCAAAGCTCAAAATTCTCTGTTCCACCTTGTGATGTCATGAAGCTGTAGTTTTCAGTGACCTGCTTTCTACCTTTTACCTTTTGTTCAGCAGAGTTCGGCAAGTCCAGGTCTGAAATTATCCAAATTATTCTAGTGAAGGTGTGTTGAATGTAAAAACACATGTGGAGCACCTCCTGTTACCTCATGACATCACAAAGTGCACGTATTGTAGTTTGAGTGAAGATCTCAACCTAAATCTGCAGGGTTTGTGTGTTAAACGTAGAGGTGTGCAAAAATATCGGAATATCGATATATTGTATCGTTTAATGTGATGATACAGTATCGATATCGTGGGCTGCTGTATCGATATTTCACCAAGAGTATTTTTAGGTGTGTTTTACTAAATTATTTTGTTACAGCTACAGTTTTGTTGCTTGTGGAGTGAAAGGAAACTCATTTATTCAACACATTTGATATTTTTACTGTTTTGATGATTAAAATGTTTGTGTTTCATATGAACTTTGCACAAAAAGTGGTTTAACAAAGACTTTTAGTATCACAGACATGATTTAGCCTTTATTTTTTATTGAACCGTATCGAATCGATTTGAAATATATCGAATCGAAAGTGCACTGTATCGAGGTATGTATCATATCGTGGCCTGTGTATCGAGGTATGTATCGTATCGGCAACTTCCTTAATGATACCCAGTCCTAGTTAAACGTGTGAATGAAACAAAAAAAACACAACTCCAGGTCTGTTTTTGATGAGGAAACATGATTATGACAGAGGTAAGAGTTTTGTGTAACATGGGCCTTTTAAACAAGAAGGAGCACAGATTAAAAAAAAATAAAAGTCCTTTATTCTATAAATGATTTTTCAGAGTGGAATATAACATTTATCAGTTTATAAAACAGGTTACACATTAAACAATTATCTTTTGGCGCTGTCAGTGAAAGTGACTTTACAACTTTACAACAGATCAGTTTACGATCATAAAAACTCACCCATCGTTCTGATCCTCCGCAGGGACGTCACGCCGGGGGAGTTCTACATGAATCTGTGTGTCATTCGTTCAGTTGTTTTTCAAAATAAAACCAAAAATAAGAAAACAACTATTTTCTTCATTATTTGTCTCCAAAATCAAAATGAAAAAACAGATCATGTTTTTTCAGTTTTTTGTGTTTAAATGAAAAATTGAAAAAATGGATAACGACGTGATTAAACCAGGACTAAACCAGGACTAAACCAGGACTGAACCAGGACTGAACCAGGACTAAACCAGGACTGAACCAGGACTAAACCAGGACTGAACCAGGACTGAACCAGGACTAAACCAGGACAGGACTAAACCAGGACTAAACCAGGACTAAACCAGGACTGAACCAGGACTAAACCAGGACTGAAACCAGGACTGAACCAGGACTGAACCAGGACTGAACCAGGACTAAACCAGGACTGAACCAGGACTGAACCAGGACTAAACCAGGACTGAAACCAGGACTGAACCAGGACTAAACCAGGACTAAACCAGGACTAAACCAGGACTAAACCAGGACTAAACCAGGACTAAACCGTTCTTAGTCCTGGTCTAGGCCCAGTCTAGGCCCAGTCTGGTCCCGTTCTCAGTCCCAGTCTTGGTCCTGTTCTCAGTCCTGGTCTCAGTCCCTCTCTGATCCCGGTCTCAGTTCCGGCCTGGTCCCGGTCTCAGTCCCGGTCTCAGTCTTGGTCTCAGTCCCGGTCTCAGTCCTGGTCTCAGTCCTGGTCTCAGTCCCGGTCTCAGTCCTCGTCTCAGTCCCGGTCCCCGGTCTCAGTCTTCTCAGGGTTTAGTCCTGGTTTAGTCCATATGCGGTGCAAAAGTCCGGCATCGCAGTTTAAGTTTCAGAAACGGGAAATGTTATCAGTTTTTTTCCATTTTTCATTTAAACAAAACACACAAAATGGATTTAAACAGGCACATTTTCAGAAACCTGTGATCGGTCTGAGTTTAGGAGTTTGATTTTAAACAAAAAACACCTCACATGTTGTATTTCCAGCTACACCAAGTCTTTCTGGCCAGATCTTGTTAAAATAGAGTTCAAATTAAACTGCCTACAGTTCACTGCAAATGCTCAACACTTAAACTATGGTTCATAAAACAGTTTAGACACTCATTGTTGGTTTTACAATATATGGGACAGAAGGTCATGTGAGGTAAAGGGATTTGAACGCTGTAATCTTTAACCTCATAAACTCTTCTTATTGTGTGTGTACAGTGATGGTGCACTGCAGAGAGCGAGGGGACGAGATGATATTGGGAGATTTGTGTCATGTGCATATTTACGAGCAAGGAGGAAGTGCACAGGTAAGACAAAAGTCAAACTATGGAAGCGTTAAAGGTCCTAGATTACGCAAAATTGACTCTTGTGTCAGAACTCCTCAAAAACAGACCTGGACTTGTGTTTTGTTTCATTCACGTTTGAGTAACTCTTTATTATTGGTCTGTCTACGTCTCTAAAGCTCAAAATGCTCTGTTCCACCTGGTGATGTCATGAAGTGTTCGTTTTCAAGTGAACAGCTCCTTTTAAGTTCAGTAGAGATTGGTACCGTAATTTTCGGACTATAAGGCTACGTTCAGACTGCAGGGCTTAACGCTCAATTCCGATTTTTTTGTGAAATCCGATGTTTTTTCGAGGTCGTTCACATTTCCAGTTAAATGTGACTTGTATGTGACTCCAGTGTGAACATTAAACAGCCCAAAAGTGTCCCACATGTGACACTGGAGACACGACGACGTCAACCGCAGCGAGCGTCTCTGTGTTTACAGAAGTTGTCCAAACATGGACGCAGCATCGAGCACCTGGAGATTTTAAAGTTCCTCTTATGCCGGAGCCAGAACATGAACAACTTACTTGTTTTAAGGAGGAGATTGAGAAGGAGAAGGACGAGGTTTTTGGTCGTGGTGTTTTGTGGGACAGCGGCAGCGACGTCCGTTGAAAGGAACGTGTGGATGTGGAGACGGAGCCAAGAGTGGTGAGTGGTGATGTGCTTCACTTCAGTGACACTGAGTTCATTAACAATTTTCTCCTACTTCAGCTCAGAATAGTGACGTTTGTGTCTTGTTGATAACGTGAAGGTGGATGAATGCACTTTGGCCGTTCACACTGAAGTCGCATGTCAAAAGATCAGATATGTATCAGTTTCAGGAGCACATATCCAAGTGTCCTGGGTCACATTTGAAAAAATCTGATCTGTGTCGTTCAGACACAGATCAGATACAGGAACATAGAGGCCAAAAAATCTGATTTGGGTCACTTCAGGCTGCAGTCTGAACGTAGACTTAGTCGCTCCGGAATATAAGTCGCACCAGCCAAAAAATGCGTAATGAAGAAGAAAAAAACATATAAGTTGCACTTTTTGTGGGAAATTTATTTATAAAATCAGAGACCAGGAGCCGACATTTCCTGTGTAAAATGAAGTTCTAGTAAAAACAATAGAAGAGAGAACAACAGACTGTTAACGTCACATATGAACAGTTCTTCAGGTAATTACCTCCAGAGGTAAACAGAGCGACGCTTCCTCTTCTGTGTCGCTGTCGTCAGACTCAGCATCAGTTCCAGTTAGAATTATTCGGGTCTTTCTGAATCTCGACAGGATGGTTTCGGTGTCACTGAAGTCCAGACTTTGTCCATCCATCCAGTGACTTCAGGAAAGTTTCATGGTGCATCCTCCCAGTGTCACAAGTTTCTCTCTCACTCCAAACTTTCTTTCTGCTGCTCGATTATCGTTTTCAGCTGCAGATTTCACGACTTGCAGTTTGTAAATCTGCAGAATCTGATTTAGTTTTTGGTGCATTTGTGTTCAGTCTTCTCAGTCGTCTTTATAAGTTTGTTTAAATGTTAAATTGTTCAGTGGTGCAGAAGTAACGGTGCGATCGACTGACATGATACAGACAGAACAGAGGCTCTTTCTGCAGGAGACATGTGCAGTAGAGCCAAGTGACAGTGGTACAGGAGGAACAGGAGCAGCAGATACTCACACACAAGACTAGAACCTCTCCACACTTCACTCAAACATTTTAATATATAAGTCGCAGGAAACACCCAAACCATGAAAAAAAGTGCAACGTATAGTCCAAAAAATACGGTAATTCCAGGGTTGAGCGTTTTCTGTTTGAGAGAAGAACACAGACTAAATATGCAGAGTTTGTGTGATCAACGTGTGAATGAAACAAAACACAACTCCAGGTTTGTTTTTCATGAGAATCAACATTAAAACATGGATCAGAAAATATCGTAATATGGGCTCTTAAAAGTGTATTTACTAGATTCATATGTTTTTTTAATTATTGCTTTGTTTGATTAAGAGCCAGTGTGAGGAGAAATGTAGAAAACAAAAAGTAAAGAGGAAGACGTACGTACACGACGGACTTACCTGAGAAGTCGTTGCAATTTCAACAACTAACAACAGACAGGTCCTCTTCTTTTATAGTGACGCATTTACTTTTGTTAAACTCCAAGATGAGGAACAGGAAGCAGCAATAAACTGAATTAAGTAAATAAAATAAAATAAACTAACACTAATTCACTTCACTAAGCAGCAGAACTTCAGATAAACCAGAGAGAATAAAATATCAAAATTAAAATAGACCCTGTGACCGTGTTTTTTGATTGGTGGCATTTGAAATAAACTTTAAATTAAATATTGGAAGTAGAAGTAGTTTTTAGGCTTGACACTAAAATGTTATAGTGAAATAACAAACTGTTTTCCCATTTTATTGTTTTTCGTTCTTAATTGAAATTCAAAATTCAAAAAGTAAATCTAAACTCTCAACCAGTTATGTTTTATAAAAAGTTGTTTAAGGGCCGGTTGTTTGTTTAGGAGCATATTCAGCATATGAAAATGGGACTGGACTAGGACTAAACCAAGTCCAAATCAGGGGGGTCCTCCTTAAATGTTACAGCACATCCACTGTCCTGTGACCTGCACAGAGAGGTGAGCGCTCACACAGTCTGAGTCATGATCCTGTTACTGCCCTCTGCCCCTTTAAGAACACGCCCTCTGCTGCTGCTGCTGCTGCTGCTGCTGCTGCTGCTGATGATGTGATGTGTGAATTGGGAAGTGAAATACAGCGGCTAAATCTACTAACCCTGCCTCCACTTCATGAATCTCTTCACTTAAACCGAGAGTTTTCTCCGAGTGAGTCCAGAGCAGAGATGGCTGAGCAGTTTGCAGCAGTGGAGGACTATCTGACCTGTGCTGTGTGTCTGGAGACCTTTAAAGAGCCGGTGACTCTGGGCTGTAACCACAGCTTCTGCTCCGACTGTCTCCATGGATACTGGGACAAGAACAACACCAAGAACTGCCTCTTCTGCAGGAGGAAATCCTCGAAGGGGCTTGGGGTAAACTTTGCCTTAAAGGAGCTGTGTATAACTTTCAGTGACAAACTGAAGTCACAGGACAGAGCTGCAGTCTGCAGGTCTCACCCAGAGGTGCCCCCTCTGTTCTGCACAGACGAGGCCCGACACGGTGGTGCCTCTGGAGCAGGCAGAGAGGGACCTGAAGGAGCAGCTCCAGTCTCAGGTGGAGGATCTGAGGAGGCACAAAGCAGAGGCCCAGACTCTGGAGCAGAGCTACAGAGAGACACAGCAGCACTGGAGAAGCAGCTGGAGAAGAAAGCCAAGGACTTCCTCCGCTCCTACAGCCCAAATGAGCCCCCAGACCCCCTCCCTCCTCTGGGGCCCGGACTGCTCCTCAACCAGGCCAAAGTCCTGGGAAACCTGGCCTACAGGGTCTGGAAGAAGATGGGAGAGATGGTCCAGGACAGTCCTGTGGTTCTGGACCCAAACACTGCACATCCATGTCTGTCGGACAATCTGACACCTGGGCAGACCTCCAGGTCCCCAAGAATCCAGAGAGATTGGTTCTGTAGGTTTCAATCTGGGAAGACTACACAAAACCACTGGGGCACTCCAGAAAGTCTCAAAACTCTGGGAAGTCCGAGTCCAGTTGGACTGTGACAGTGGGACAGTTTCCTTCTATGACTTCAGTGACATGTCTCTTATTTACACTCATAAAGACATTCCCAAAGAGAAACTGTTCCCATCTTTTTATGTGGGACCCACTGCTGCTGCTGAGTGTCAAACCAACAACATCAGGATCTGTGCCAGATCTGACCCAGGACTAAACCAAGACTAAAACAGATCAAGCTCTTTTTGGAGATTCTTTGATCCAGTAAGATTGGCTCAAACCAGGACCAAACCAGGACAAGTGTGGATGCACTTTTAGTTTATAATGATCTTGTTTAAAGTATAAATGACAGGTTAGTCTATTCATTTCTCATGGACAGTCGATATGTCATGTGTAGAAATATGTTACCAAGGAATGTTCATGTGGCCAAAACGTCTTTATATTACACATTATGTTTTATATGATAAGAAGAAATGTCAACATATTTTTGTTTAATCTGTATTTAAACTGTCTGACTTCCTTGCACATAAATTCTCTGTGCATTTCAAATGGATGGACATACACTCCTACGGCAACGGAGTGATTTGCTGCTCTTGTGGCTACCTGGCTCACACACTGAGCATTTTTTGAAACCTTTTGTTTTTTGAGCTCAGTTTTTAACATCGTATCTTGGGATCTTAACCTACTAAGAAGTGCAGCACGTGCGGTTCAAGGGACACAAGTTATACAAGGAACTGTTGGACTGTGTGGAATTAGATGTTTGTTTTTTCGTGCATTTTTAAACCTTGCATAGGGAGAAATACGTGTGTATCCTAGGCCAAATCAAATTCATTTTGCTTCATAAATGTATGTATTTCATAATCCAGCTGGCAGGCGTCCACTCCACCACAGTGACCACTCTCCCCGATGGAACCTTCGACCTGAAACAACTCGAGTCTAAAATCCGACACGGTTTTCCCGATCCTCACTATCCACGGTCCAGGCTCATCTGTGTGGAGAACACCCACAACATCCAGGGAGGACGCGTGCTGCCGCTCAGCTTCCTCAAGGAGGTACGGACCACTAAAACTTTTATGTTTAAAAATATATAGTTTAAATGCTGTTTAAAGTGTTAAAATGCAGATGTTTTAACCGTATGTCTGTAATTACTGGGCCTATTCACATGAAACTAAAACTGGTACAAAGCTCAGCATCTTTCCTGTCATCGTAAATAAAATAGTTTAAAATTTCCATCACAATTCAGAACGTTTTTCATACGGTGAGTTTGTGGATCTGCCCCCTTAAGATTCAGAAATAATCATCTTGTCAGTTATGGATCTGTGACACTCATAATTTCAGGTGGAGGGCTGGAGTCTGATTCATCAACCGGTTTCACTTCGTAGAAACCGTCTGACCCCGCAGCATTAGGATTTGTTCGCTCGACGATAGGTAGTTTTATTTACCGTATTTTCCGGGCTGTTAGACGCGCTCTTAAGCCTCTAACCGCATCAAAAAAACGACCACGCGCCACAATCCAGAGCGCCCCATACACGAATCTGTCATTAAAAGATCAGATACAGGAACATAGAAGGCCAAAAAATTGGATTTGGGTCACTTCAGGCTGCAGTCTGAACGCAGCCATAGACACTCGTACACTCCGCAGGTTTAGTCCTGGTTTAGACCTGGTTTAGACCTGGTTTAGTCCTGGTTTAGTCCTGGTTTTAGACCTGGTTTAGACCTGGTTTAGTCCTGGTTTAGACCTGGTTTTAGACCTGGTTTTAGACCTGGTTTAGACCCGGTTTAGACCCAGTTTAGACCCGGTTTAGTCCTGGTTTAGACCTGGTTTAGACCTAGTTTAGACCTGGTTTAGACCTGGTTTAGACCTGGTTTAGTCCCGTTTTAGACCCAGTTTAGACCCGGTTTAGACCTGGTTTAGACTTGGTTTAGTCCTGGTTTTAGACCTGGTTTAGTGTCCGGCAATGAATGGAATTACAAAAAAAAAAAAAAAAGGGGGATATAGCCCAAAATGTAAAAACAGGTAAATCCCTCTGTGTAATCCATTTATTTTAACAAAATAACTGTAATCCAATTACCACTCACTGAAACAGTAACTGTAACTGAATACAGTTACTCATCAATTTGTACTCTGATTACATAACTCTGGTACATGTAATCTGTTACTCCACAACACTGTTAATCTTACGTCTTTAAGTCCTTTCAGCTTTCAACAATCACGTCCCTGCAGTTGTTAAGGTCACCACTTCCTGAATCTGTTGCGTAAATATCACCTTGTTTATATAAAACAGAGAAGTAAGTGCCAGTGTTTTTGTTTCATGTGGACAGGCCCAATAAGTACAGAGATACGAATCATAAACCAGGTCAACAAGTCTGCAGTCTGACAGTTAAACAGCAAATAACAAAAATAAAAACACAAAAAATGATGCATATAACCACCCCCACAACATACAGATAATAATGCTGTTAATTATATAGTTAGACATTAAAGGTGCACTGTGTAACTTCTTCAGTGGAGATCCGTCAGATGCTTGTTTCTATGGATACGTCGTTGCTCTGCCTGGAATGTTCCACGGCGTGACATTAAACAGCTCTACTTTACTTTTATTCAATCACAGGTGGTTTTAAAGCTCAAAAATACCTCGAAAAACAACATTGTGACTGTGAGCGGGGGTCGCCTCTCCGCAGATCTGACCTGTAACTTGGTCTGGTTTGGTCCTCATGAAGATAGAAAGGTTTAAAGCCACACCGTGAAACATTCCAGACAAAGCAATAACCATGGAGAAAAGCGTTTGATGGAACTTTTTAAAGGTTGTATGGAGGATTTTTTTTAGTTTCAAACTGTCAGTGAAAGATTAAAATACCATTACAGAGACGCAGCAGCTTTGTAATTATGATGACCAAAAAAAAAAAAACTAAAATCTATCAACTGTGGACGTGTTGAGGCCAGATAAACATCAGCCAATAGAAAACGAGGCTCCCTCATTTTCTATTGGCTGTTGGGTTGTCAATCAAACTCCCTAGTATAACTGACTCGTCGGAGTGCGGGGATTACGTGGTTTACGCGGCGGTTCTTAGAGGCTTTTTCGAACTGTCGCTTCCTCGCATTTCACACAAAGTTTGTCACGACGGCGGACGAGAATCCACGACCGGTTCGCCGCAAAAGAAAGTCAGTTTTTGAGGTCGCTGAAAGAAGAAGAGAAGAGGAAAAGGAGCAAAGTCTCCTGAGGTGATTCTTGGAGATCTTGTCCAGCGATGGCGCGACCGAAGCAGACGAAGCGTCTAAAAACTGACGCGTCGGTCGCTGAATTACTTCTAGACAGGAAACTTCAACAGTAATTCTGAATGCGCACAAGGACTGTCGCTGTATTTCTCTTCCCTTAAAAAAATCCTCTATACAACCTTTAAAGCAAATAAGCAAGTTTATCAGTTTAGTCTTTTGCTGAGTAATTGTTTTTGTGTTCCTCAGCTGCGCAGTTTGGCGGATAAGTACGACCTGAAGGTTCA
This sequence comes from Boleophthalmus pectinirostris, assembly GCF_026225935.1. Lineage (NCBI taxonomy): Eukaryota > Metazoa > Chordata > Actinopteri > Gobiiformes > Gobiidae > Boleophthalmus > Boleophthalmus pectinirostris. The sequence goes on from NW_026571047.1 coordinate 32,563,088, forward strand.
CATGGACGGGGCCAGAGTCATGAACGCCGCAGTGGCTCTGGGAGTGTCCGTCAAAACGATTCTGCAACACACGCACACAGTCAGCGTGTGTCTGTCCAAGGTAAGGCAAAGATCTAATTTCAGTCATTTCAAGCAGAGGTGGGTAGAGTTAAAGCTGATGCACACTACAGGATTTTTCAGTCTTAAACGATTTTTAAATGTGTAACAAAAAGCACACACCACAGACTCGAGGACAATCTTCTAAAATTTTAAATCTCTGATCACAAAGACTGCAGCGGGATTTGTCACAGGATATAATAGGGGTGTCAAATTACAGCGTTAATTGCGATGAATTAATTACAGTCATATTTAGAGCGTTATGTTTTTTAATCGCGTTAATCTTATTTTTAATCTCTAACTTTACTGTTTTTGTACGCGAGTTGCCTTATTATAAAATCTGTTTTTATGTGTTGTTAGGACACAGTCTCGCACTGTGCAGTCCTGCTCCGCTCGCTCCCGCAAAGAATTGTAATTTTCATTCCCGTTCCTGCCGCGTCTGCGATAAACCTGCACACGTCTGATCTCTGAAAACATCGCGACACAAACACAGAACAGACTCACCTTCAGCATCAACATCCCTCTGTCACAGAAACATCACTCATATTCCACTGAGTCGTGTCCTTTAGTCCCACAGAAGCTGAACAGCATCAGCAACACAAGAGCATTTTTTTTTCTTTTCTCGCTTAGTTTATGCAAATTAGTCATGCGGTTTTAAGTTTTGTTTCTGTGAGACTTGTGCAAAGCTGCATTAAACACATGATAATGTCAGACGGGCTGATGTGGCTCTAGTGGTGATGGTTTATATGTCGTAAAGTTGAATTTATTTATGCAGATTAGTAACAGTAATAATAATAATGATACTTATATAAAAATGTTAATGATAGTATGAAAATAATGTAATAATTAATTCAAATGAAAATACCTCAAGTTGAGGCTTTTCTCAGCAATTTTTTGGTGAGATTAAAAAAGAGATTAATTTGATTAATTAATTACAGATCATAATTAATCTCTCCATTTTTTTAATCACTTGACAGCACTAGGATATAAAGTTGTGAGCGCGATCGCGTCAGATGTTTCCTGTCTAAAGTAAAACCTCTCGCTCTGAGACTTAAGTGTTCAAAGATCAGAGCTCTGCACTTCTAGTTTTGATACAAGTCAAAACTGTGTTGTTATTATTATTTGTGAAATGTGGATCAATACTTGAGGTTTATATGACGACGGTCTGAACAGAAGTGTTAGACAAGTGTTTTCAGGAGGAAATGGATTAGATTTGTAATGCAATGCGGGTACTGTGCAATTATTGCTTATATTGTACAGGAAATGAGAAGTCTGTATGTGTTCTTTGTTCATTTGGGAAGGTATAAAAAAGGAGTGGGGTTAAATAAATATTTACTTCCTCCCACTCCTTTGTCGGAAATTCAGTGTAACATTTATTTTGCCTGTTATCATAGAATAGAAATATTTACTTTTTGTGTTATATCTATGAATTTACATTTTTATTTATGTTTTATGTATTACTGTCCGAATAAATATTCATTCATTCATTCAAATCTGCGTGCATACGGTGACGCAGAAGTGTGTGGAATTCGTTTGGCTATGCTTGCTGTCTGACGCGAGATAATTGCAGATCCTTCTCTGTTCACTAATCGTATCTCTGCAGATTCTCTACATTTGTTGGGAGCCTCCTGTGAGTTTATTAGAGCTGCCATGTTTGTTTGTGATGTAAACACGTACGCGACCTGAGCAGATCTGACCAGAGTTTTGCGTCTTGGGCAGTGTAGACGGAAACACTACGGCAGAGCGTACTCAACTTTTCCACTCTGGAGGGTTTCAGATTTTTGCATTTTTAAGCCCCAAAAACGCCGTCACCGTCTAAACGAAAGACACTTCCGATAAAATATTTTGACGTTTTTACCTGTAAGTGTTCTCATGTGAACAGGGCCTCAGATATATGATTTTTAATGCACAGAAGCATGCATCCCCCTACTGAAACTACTGCACATTGCATCAGGTTTGTGAAGTTGTAGTGTATTGTTTTGTATCATGCTCCTGTACATTGTTATCATATTCCTTCATGAATAAATTGCTGTATGGGTTAAGTAGGCTTGTGGGCGGAGCCTCGTACAAGCTTGTACTGCTAACTGTCAGGAGGGTTCAAGTAGGGCTCGAGAGAGATCACTAGATTACCCAAACATGCATGGATGACTTAAAAAAAACAACAACACTTCAGACATGTATTTGATGAGGGATTTGAGTGAGAAAGTTCAAAATAATACCCACTCGTTCTTTGTGGAGGTGTTATTACTTTGTCTGGAATGTTCCACAGTGCGGCATTAAACCTTTCTGTCTGTGTGTGACCAAACCAGATCAAGTTACAGGTCAGATCTGTGGAGAGGCGACCCCGCTCACAGTCAGAATGTTGTTTTTCTAGGTATTTTGAGCTCTAAAACCACCTGTGATTGAATAAACGGACAGACCGCCAACCAAAAAGTTCAAACAGTTTGATCTGGTAAAGATTTTATAACATTTTTATAACATTTTCTCCTCAGGGTCTCGGGTCTCCGGTCGGCTCCGTTCTGGCCGGTCCCAGCGAGTTCATCTCCAGAGCGGCGAGGTGTCGGAAGGTTTTGGGAGGAGGCATGAGGCAGGCTGGGATTTTAGCTGCAGCTGGAAAACTGTCTTTACTGAAGATGGTGAACAGACTGGAGGAGGACCACAAGGAACGCCAAAATATTCGCTCAAGGTTTGGTTTATTTATAGGTCCTATATTACGCAGACTTTAGCTTTAAATGTTGCTGTTACCTCGATAAAAACAGCTGGAGTTGTGTTTTATTTTATTCCCACATGTTTTAAGTAATCCTTTATTATTAGTCTGTCTACATACCGTATTTTTTGGACTATAAGTTGCACTTTTTTTTTCATGGTTTGGGTGTTTCCTGCGACTTCTATATTAAAATGTTTGAGTGAAGTGTGGAGAGGTTCTAGTCTTGTGTGTGAGTATCTGCTGCTCCTGTTCCTCCTGCACCACTGTCACTTGGCTCTACTGCGCATGTCTCCTGCAGAAAGAGCCTCTGTCCTGTCTGTATCATGTCAGTCGATCGCACCATTACTTCTGCACCACTGAACAATTTAACATTTAAACAAACTTATAAAGACAAAGACTGAGAAGACTGAACACAAATGAACCCAAAAACAAAATCAGATTTTGCAGATTACAAACTGCAAGTCGTGAAATCTGCAGCTGAAAACGATAATCGAGCAGCAGAAAGAAAGTTTGGAGTGAGAGAGAAACTTGTGACAGCGGGAGGATGCACCATGAAACTTTCCTGAAGTCACTGGATGGATGGACAAAGTCTGGACTTCAGTGACACCGAAACCATCCTGTCGGGATTCAGAAAGACCCGAATAATTCTAACTGGAACTGATGCTGAGTCTGACGCCAGCGACACAGAAGAGTTTGCGTCGCTCTGTTTACCTCCGGAGGTCGAGGAGTTGTTCAGAAGTGACACCGAGGATGAAGAATTGAATGGATTTAGTGATTTGGAGTGAGATGGAGAGTTTGTTAAACTTGTTCTGTTCTGTTGTTTATGTTATAGTTTATCTGAAGAACTGTTCATATGTGACGTTAACAGTCTGTTGTTCTCTCTTCTATTGTTTTTATTACAACTTGACTTTCAACAGGAAATATTAGTTCCTGTTTCCCCCAAAAAGTGCGACTTATATATGTTTTTTTCTTCTTCATTATGCATTTTTTGGCTGGTGAGACTTGTACTCCAGAGCGACTTATAGTCCAAAAAATATGGTACCTAAAGCTCAAAATGCTCTGTTCCAACTCATGAAGCAGTCGTTTCAAGTGATCAGCCACATTTTACCTTTAATTCAGTAGAGATTGGCAATTCTAAACAGGCATTCTGCTCGCCTCTCCACACATCTGACCTGTAACGGTGGCAGACCTTCCGCATCACGCTTTTTCAAATCATACTAATTCTGTTTTCTTCTTTCCCTTCAGCTCTGCTCGACTGCTCCTCGGACCTCTTCTCTGTCGACATGTCCGCGGTGGAGACCAACATCGTGAGGTTCAGACTCGATCCCGGTCTGAGCCCCGCCGAGTTCTGCGCTCGCATGTCTGACGTCCAGCAGGGGGAGCAGTCCGCGCTGGGACAGGCCGTGCAGGTCCTGATGTACCCGCACTTCGAGAACTCTGTGAGAGCCGTGTGGCACCTGGACGTCTCCACTGAAGACACCCACTGGGCCGTAAAGAAGATGCAGTTTGTGGCCGCACGGATCATGGAGGAGAGGAACAAAGCTTAGTTTAAATTAAAATGGGCCAATATTACGCTATTTTCTGATCTCTTATGATGTAGTTTCCTCATCACAAACAGACCTGGAGTTGTGTTTTGTTTTGTTTCATTCACACACGTTTAACACACAAACCCTGCAACACTCTGTTCCACCTTGTGATGTCACGTGGTAATACATTCAGCCTGGAATTGCCTGGATTCTCTAACTGAACTAAAAGTAAAACGCAGCTGTTGACTTGAAAACTGCCGCTTCATGACATCACAAGGTGGAACAGAGCGTTTTGAGCTTCGGAGATGTAGACAGATTAATAATAAAGAGTTGCTCAAACGTGTGAATGAAACAAAAACACAACTCCATTCTGTGTTAAAGTGACAATATGTAACTTTCTGGGTGTGGAAAGTCAACTGCTGATTCCATGGAAATAGAAAGTGAAACTAAACACTGAATCAACTCAATCTATTTTTCACTACTTAATTGTATATATGATGTTTGCATAGCTGTTCCTGATTCCTTTTGGCATTTTTTGTGCTAATTAGGTAAATCTGCAGATTTTTTGTAAAAAATAAATAAAAATTGTGTCCTGGCTTTGGCGACCACTGCAGTTTTTAGTACTTGGTGACATCACGCAGAACTGCCCTGATTGCAGCCAGGAGTTTCTGATTATAACCTCCTGGATGTAGTTTAAGTGAGACCAGTCACAGTTCTTATACAGCTCACATTCTCTCCCTTTCCTCGAGAATCCAGAGAGATTCTCTGGAGATTCTATATTTCTGGGTTGAGAAGGTTTCAGCTCTGGGAGGCGCCACTGGGACGTGGAGGAGGTTTGGTTTGGTTTGTAGGTGTCGCTAAAGAGTCAACAGGGAAACAAAGAATCTTCTTTGGCCAGAATCAGGATTTTGGTATTTAGGACACATCACAGATAAATACTTCACTCTGCTTGGGATCATGGGGAAATTAAAACAAAAACCCCAGAAAGTCCAAGTCCAGTTAGACTTCTTTTATTTACTTCAAACCAGGACTAAACCAGGACCAAACCAGGACTAAACCAGGACCAAACCAGGACTAAACCAGGACTAAACCAGGACCAAACCAGGACTAAACCAGGACCTAAACCAGGACTAAACCAGGACCAAAAACCAGGACTAAACCAGGACCAGGACTAAACCAGGACTAAACCAGGACCTAAACCAGGACTTTGGAGGATAAACCAGGACTAAACAGGACTGGATCCAGGATAAACCAGGACTGGGCTTTTACCAACACCAGGACTAAACCAGGACCAGGACAAGTCTGAGGACACCAGTGTCTCACCAGTAATTTTGGGAAAAACAAAACTGCTCAGTGTCAATAAAAATATAACTAGTATATTTTAAGATGATGTCTTGTGATTTGTGGTGAGTTTTGTGATTTAAAATTGTGAAATGTCCCAGCACTTGTGAATATAATGCAGAGAGACTGGAGGTGCACAGAGCTGTTCACTCAACATTCTCTCACTGCTTCTACAATTCAAGTGATCAAATATATTTGTATATTTACTTTTTCTGCTTTGTCTTTTTATCGTCAAGACAAATAATTCTGTGCACGAGGGAGCACATTTAGTTATTCTGACATCAAACAGCTTTTACACACACACTACACTAAAACTAGGTCAATTGTTTGTGCTGCAAAATGTTTCAATGAAGCACAAACGACTGACACCATTTGGGGCATTTTTTGGAAGATTTTGAAGTTTCCTGAGGGGCTGGGTGACCCCAAATAAGACCTATAAAAGAATCAATAATATTTGAAAACTTTTCCCAGCACAAAAGAAGCACAAACAGTGACAGAATATTTTTGTAGGTGTGTGTTTGAAGGGGGAGGCGGCTAAGACAGTGTCACATTCAGCTTTAGTTTTCCACAGTGTAACCTTCAGGAAAACCAGTTAGTGCAGTTTTTATTATTTTATTTTGATCTCATCAGTGAAGCGTTCAGTCTGCGTGAACATGTCTCTGAAAACACTCCTGACCAGGTTCACACATCATGGACTCTTCAGACTCGCTGGAGCTTCAGGACAGAGGTCCTGGACCGGGGACTACCACAGCACCCCAAAGCCCAACTGGAGCACCGCCGATCGGGTAGTGGACCTCCGCACCGACGCTGTGACCAAACCCGGTCCCGAGATGCGCAAAGCCATGAGCGAAGCCGAGGTGGGGGACGCTTCGATCGGAGAGGACCCCACAGTGAACGGTAAGAACCGACGACATAGTGTTCATAGGGATGTAAAGATATCGAAGTCTCATGAGGCGATATCGTCACGGTATGAACCTCATGGTACGATATTTATTGCGATATCGTGGTAAAACTCACAATATGGTGGGGAGGCCCACAATATTACGATATTATACATAATAACAACATCAACATTATAAAATGCTACGACCAGTCATTTGGTACAACATTTATTGTCATATTCATATCAGTGACATTTTAAACAGCTTGAAAAGCCTTTGATGTTGAAGTGCAAACTTCAGGTAACAACTAAACAATTGTAATAAAACTCTGGACAGCTCTTGAAGTCCACACATCAGTGGGTGAGATGCTTAAGTCCCTGTAGTACATCGGTCTTTGGCTGTAAACAGCAGGGAACACCGTAAGGTGCATTTAAAATCCTTTAATTTTCTTAAAAATCGACAGTGCGCCTTATAATCCGCTACACTTTATGTATTAATTCTGGTTGTGTTTACTCACCTCAAATAATTTTTTTGTGGTACACAGCGCTCAAAAATCTGTCAAACTGTTTTAGTACAACTTTGGTAAACTACGAAGCTGCACTGCTGGGTGGATTGTCGGAGCATCAGAGCGACTGTAGCCAGGAGCCTCGAGGAGTCGTGTCCTTCAGTCCGACAGATACTGAACTGTATCAGCACATGAGGAGCGAGCTGTTTTTTTCAGCGCTTATGCAAATGAGCCATGTGGCTTTAAGTTTGTTTCTGTAAAATGTAAACAAATGTGCACAAAGCTGCATTAAACACATTATTACTCAATCCTCCTTGTAGGAAATTTAAAAAACAAAGTTAAATGCGATGGCATTTTATATTTCAGCTCCAGTTTAACCTTTTAAACCCAACGCCGTCCACCGTGGGAAATGGGTGCAAATCACTCGCTGTATATTCTGCTATGTCCCAACTTGACTTTCTGAACACATTCTTGAAAGTTTTTGGCGTGTTGGTTTATCACGTGACTTCTCATGTTGTAGTGTTTCCCGAGGTGAACCGCACGGTGCGTTGTGTTTGCACACAGTCTGTCTGTTGTCACCTTTTCTCTTTTCTCATCTCGTGTCACGGCAAACACAAAATGCTTTTAGACCTCAGACTTAAAAGTCGCTGGTGCGTCAACAACGGGCCCACTGGCCGATGACGCGGCTGCAAAGGATTATGGTCCATGTAGTTTAGTTTAGTCTGCGCCACAGGAGAGGACTGAAAATTCTTCTTTTTGCGTAATATATCGTGATATTGCGAATATTGTTAATATTTTTAAAGGTGCATTATGTAACTTTTTTACTTCCATGTTATAATGTTCCCTCATCAGAAACATACCTGCAGGTTTCAGATCCGCCCATGCATGTTAATATGTTGTTTCCAGTAAAAGGTAACACGTGATCTGAGTGTGTTGTGTGTGAGCAGTTAATCCTCCATCGATGTGTAATACCTCCTTAAAAAAACAAACTAAAAACTGGAATTACTACACAGCACTGTACTACTGTACCAGCCCTTATTTTTCTTTACTCTATCTCTATATCTCCTTTTATTTTCTCAAGTGAGCTCACCCCTTTACTTTTTCTCTCTTTTTTTCAACTTCAACATACTTGTTATTAATGTTTTGGACCTATAATCTTACATTTAAAAATGTTTAAAATGTATGTATGCTGTAAATAAATACAAATAATATAATTAAAAAAAACTGTGATAACATTAGTATTTTTTTTTATATTTCTTTCCACAGAGTTAGAAAGTTTGGCGGCTGAAATGTTTGGGATGGAGAACGCTCTGTTTTTGCCCTCAGGAACTATGAGCAACTTGATCGCAGGTATCACAATACTACAATACTACAGTACTACAATACTGCAATACACACAATACACACAAAAATACATTTACAAAGCTCATATTCTTAAGAAGTTGTGTTTATATTTAGGGGTGGTAGAGGAGCCAAATATTGTACTCAAGTAAGAGTCATGTTACTTCAAAATAATTTTACTTTAAAGTGCATTGTGTAACTTTTCAGGTGGAGGGTCTGTCAAACGCTTTTCTCCATGGTCATAGTCAGAGGCCTGTCCCACATGTTCAGGAGACTGTTCCAGGATTTAGCTGCATGAGTCTGAAAGTCTGACTCCCCAAGTTTAGTCCTGACTCTGGGCACCAGCAGGAGACCGGGTCTAAACCAGGACTAAACCAGGACTACAGCAGGAGGCCGGTTCCTGAGCTCCTCACAGTGCAGATGGTTCATGTGGCTCTAACATGTCACAGATGGACTTTGGTGCTCGGCCCATGGAGAGACTTGTTCAAGCAGAGACGCTTTAAAGTCTCTGAGCCACAGGGGGCAGTGCAGAGACCTGAGCACCGGACGCATGTGCTCGTACTTCCTAGTCGGGCTGCAGCGTTCTGGATGGACCTTTAAGTACGGCTTTACTTAAAGGTCCTATATTACACAAAATGGAGGCTTGTGAGGTTTAAGCCGTGTTATAATGTGATTACCTCATCAAAAACAGACCTGGAGTTGTGTTATGTTTCATTCACACGTTTCAGTAACACTTTATTATTAGTCTGTCTACATCTCCAAAAGCTCAAAATGCTCTGTTCCACCTTGTGATGTCATTCAGTTAACAGCTAACTTTTAGTTCAGTAGAGATATCAGGCAATACCAGGAAATTATCCAAACTAGTGCACAGCCCGCAGAAGATCAGTTCAGAAGTTGTCATGTGTTAAACATCCATCCATTTTCTTCTGCGTACCTGGGGCCGGGTCGCGGGGCAGCAGTCTGAGCAGGGACTCCCAGACTTCCTTCACCCCGGACACTTCCTCCAGCTCTTCATATCTAACATGGTTTCATCTCTAAGTCCTTTCAGTCATTACCCAGAGCTCATGACCACAGGTGAGGGGAGAAACATAGACTGACGGTAAATCGAGAGCTTTGCTTTTCGACTCATCTCCCTCTTCATCACAACGGTTCGATACAGCGACGGCATCACTGCCGACGCTGCACTGCAGCAGCACTGCATCCAGTGGAGGAGTTCAAGTATCTCAGGGTTTTGTGTTAAACGTGTGTGAATGAAACAAAACACAACTCCAGGTCTGTTTGTGATGAGGAAACTACCTTAGAACACAGACCCGAAAACAGCGTAATATGAGCCCTTTATTTTTTTTGTATTTTTATTTGATTTGATTTATTTATTTATTTCGGTCACAGGTATATTTTGACATTAATTCACAATCAGTCATATTTAACATATACAGACCGAAAAGGTGCAGGCTGAAGCTTAAGCTTATTCTGCCCTTTACCCTTTATTCCTTTGTCAGAGCTTCATCTTGACATCAGTTCATCTTCAAAAATACAGCAGGAGGAAACAAACTAATCAGTAACAGAACAACAAAGTCCTACAGCACAAACGAAGTATCATATTTCACGTATCTGTCCAGAGTTAAACATTTAAACTTCTTTATGAGGTGAAAGAAAGTGGTGCACAATTTTAGGTTTTCTGTACATTTGTTCCACAGCTCCACCTCTTTAACAGATTTACAAAATTTCATAATGTTTGTTCTGATTTTCATTTTTAATAAACATGGTCGTGCCTCTGAGCTCAGATCGGCTCTTTCGGATTTTGAACATGTTCTGTAACGATTTTGACAGGAGATTGTTGTTTACTTTGAACATGATTTTCAGAGTATAAAGGTAAAGACTAAATCATAAAATTTCAGCGTTTGAAGGTTTATAAATAACGCATTGGTTGGTTCGTTATAAGTTGATAATGTTTTTGCTCTTATTGCCTTTATTTGCAGGGTAAAAACTGGCTTTGTATTAGTCTTATATGTATTGCCCCAAATCTCAATAAAGAAGAAATTAAGAAATCTTAATGAATATAATATAAGTCAGTTGTGTTTTTTACAGTTATGGTGCACTGCAGAGAGAGAGGAGACGAGATGATAGTTGGAGATAAGTCGTATTTGCAGGTTTTCCAGCAAGGAGGAAGCGCACAGGTGAGGAAAAAGTCAAAGGATGGAAGCCTCACTGCGTTAAAATGTAGGACAGATCTGACTTTTTGAAATGTGACCCAGACCATTTGGATATGTGCTCCTGAAACCAATACATATCTGATCTTTGGACATGTGACTTCAGTCTGAACGGTCAGGTCACATTCATCCCACCTACACGTCAGGCTCAGAGTCTCGTCAATGGAGGGAAAGCGAGGTTAGAGAGTTTATTAATATTTGGGGGGGATCACTGTATTCAGGACAAATTGGAGACGTTTTATCGGAACTGGGCCAAAGAAATGTCCGAGCGCGGCTACAGACGGTCCTGACTCCAGTGTCAACGAAAAATAAAGAGTCTGTGAGCCAAATACAAGGAGGATAAAGACTCAAACAAACGAAGCGGCCGTGGACGTGTAACCTGAACATTTTACCAACAACTGGACCGTATTTTGGGAGAGAAGCCCAGAGTTTAGGCGACTTCCTTAAACACTGAGCACATTTGCTTCATGTGACGCCGTCGTGTTCTTCAATGCTCATGCGGGACACTTTTGGGGCGTTTAAAGTTCACACTGGAGATCACACACAAGTCACATTTAATTCCCTCTGCCAAGGAAGTTATGTTTTTGCCGGCATTTGTCTGTTTGTCTGTTTGTTTGTTTGTTTGTCTGTTAGCAACATAACTCAAAAAGTTATGGACCGATTTTGATGAAATTTTCAGGATTTGTTGGAAATGTGAAAAGGAAGAAGTGATTTCATTTTGGGGGCTGATCCGGAAGAAATCCTGGATTCTGGATCACTTTGAAATTTTAGTTAACATTGTGGTAAATGGGGCCAAAAATTTTGTTTCTCAATATCTCGGTTAATTATTGACCAAACCCCATGAAATTTGACTCAGGGATGGACAATGGGATCCTCTTTCATATTCCAAAGGCTGATCCGGATCTGATCCAGAAGACTGATTTTATCGCAATTTATATAAAAAATGGGGGTAGTCCTTGGCGGAGGTCTGCGCTCTCTGACTGCTTTTCTAGTTTGACATGTGACTTCAGTCTGAACGGTCAGGTCACATTCATCCCACCTACACGTCAGGCTCAGAGTCTCGTCAATGGAGGGAAAGCGAGGTTTGGGGGGGATCGCTGTATTCAGGACAAATTGGAGACGTTTTATCGGAACTGGGCCAAAGAAATGTCCGAGCGCGGCTACAGACGGTCCTGACTCCAGTGTCAACGAAAAATAAAGCGCCTGCGAGTCAAACACAAGGAGGATAAAGACTCAAACAAACGAAGCGGCCGTGGACGTGTAACCTGAACATTTTACCAGGAACTGGACCGAATTTTGGGAGATAAGCTCATTGTTTTAGATGACCTCTGTAAACACTGAGCGCGCTTGCTTCATGTGACGCCGTCGTGTTCTTCAATGCTCATGCGGGACACTTTCGGGGCATTTAAAGTTCACACTGGAGATCACACACAAGCCATATTTAATTGGAAATGTGAACGACCTCGCAAAAAAAATCATATTTCACCAAAAAAATCCAAATTGAGCATTAATCCCTGCAGTCTGAACATAGCCTGGGTCACATTTGAAAAAAAATCGGTCATTAAAAGATCAGATACAGGTCACATACGGGTTAAAAAAACTGATTTGGGTCATTTCAGGCTGTAGTCTGAACGTCGCCAAAGATGTAATTATTTTGTGATTAAATGTAAGTTAAAGTTGCAAATTTGGGGGTCCATTACCTGCTTGTTTTTGCCTGGAATGTTCCACAGTGTGTCATTAAACAGCTCAACCTTAAATTTATTCAATTACAAGTGGTTTTATAGCTCAAAAATACCTAGAAAAACAGACATTTGGACTCACTTCTCCACAGATCTGACCTGTAACTTGGTCTGATTTGGTCTCTGAGATAGAAAAGTTTAATCCCAGACTGTGAAGAATTCCAGACAATTACACAATGCGCTTTTAATCTCGTCCCTAGATAGCAAACGTCCACTCCACCACAGTGACCACTCTCCCCGACGGGACCTTCGACTTGGACCAACTCGAGTCCAAAATCCGACACGGTTTTCCCGATCCTCACTATCCACGGTCCAGGCTCATCTGTGTGGAGAACACCCACAACATCCAGGGAGGCCGCGTGCTGCCGCTCAGCTTCCTCAAGGAGGTACGACACCAACGCACTGCTTCCCTGACCAGCCAGTCCCGTCCAGGTTCTGTTCAAATCCAAACAGGACTCGAACTGGACCACAGAGCCTGAAAAACCTCTGTCCAAATCACGTGTCTCTTAAATCCAGAAGACATCTCCACTTGAAAACTGTCAAAAAAAAGTTTGGTGCTTTGATTTCGCTCTGTTTCTCTGTCCTTTTATGTCGATTTTTATCCTTTTTTTTTTTTTTAAATGCATAAGCAGCAGTTTATTTTTGACACAAACGGAGCATGCTTCTCTCTGATTGGTTAATCCAACTGTCAATCACGCTCTCTGGAATCAGCTCCAGATCCACTCTTCTTTGTAACTTTTTGTCAAAGAGTGTGGCTCTGACTGGACAAGTATGCATCTCATGGTACCATATTTATTCTGGGTTCCCACTCTTTTTTCTGACAAAATTTCAAAACTTTTCCATAACTTTTTCGTGACCTACGGTGAATTTTCCATGACTTTACGGCACCTACGTGTGCAGAACTGATCAGACTTTCAGGGCTAAATATGAAATGTTAACTCTTTCCACTCACCTTATGGTTTGGGATTATAGTTTTTTTTGACATTTAAAATCCTGTCAGTGCATTTATTGTCGTCTCTTTTAAACAAAAGGTGCAGACGTTCGAAAATAATCCTAACAGCCTCATGAGAACTGAACAGAACGCTGTCGTTACTTAATTTTAGAGATACAAAAATTCCATGACTTTTCCAAAACTTTCATTGAATTTACAAAATTCCATGACTTTTACAAGCCTGGAAAATGACATTTTCAATTTCCATGACTTTTCCAGGATTTCCATGATCATGGGAACCCTGTTTATCACAATATGTTGCGGAAGCTACAAAGTTGTGAATATGCTGCTTTTTCTTTTAAAATGCCTTAATGCAAAGATCCAAGGAATTAAGTTTTTTTTTATTTCTTCTTGTAGTCTGCACGGAAACAGCAAAGGATCATGGTCTATGTAGTTTTATGTATTTTGTTTAGCTATTGCAGCACCATAATCAATGAATTTAAGCACAGAGATATATTGTGATGACCCAGTTATAGTTAAATCTCTGCTCAGTGGTTTCCTGATCATCCAGTCCCTTCGACATTCTGTTTGAATCCAACCTCAGTCCAACCACAGCTGCACGTCTGTATCACGTGTCTCTCAAATGCGGAGAAAAATCTTTATCATCTAAATACAATAATCAGTCAACTAATACAACGTTTGGTTCAAATTACAGACAGTTGACTAAGTTCTGGTTGTGGCTGTGTTCTTCAGGTGCGTAGTTTGGCGGATAAGTACGACCTGAAGGTTCACATGGACGGGGCCAGAGTCATGAACGCCGCGGTGGCTCTGGGAGTGTCCGTCAAAACGATTCTACAACACACACACACGGTCAGCGTGAGTCTGTGCAAGGTACCGTACGACCTCTGCTTCATCTGACCCGCTCCTCTTCATCTTCTGCTCCATCTGACCCTCTTCCCTTCATCCTCTGCTCCATCTGACCCTCTCCTCTTCATCCTCTGCTCCATCTGACCCTCTCGTCTTCATCTTCTGCTTCATCTGACCCTCTCCTCTTCATCCTCTGATCCATATGACACACTTCTCTTTTTCTTCTGCTTCATCTGACCTTCTCCTTTTCTTCCTCTGGTCCATATGACCCTCTCCTCTTCATCCTCTGGTCCATATGACCCTCTCCTCTTCATCCTCTGCTCCATCTGACCCTCTTCTCTTCTTCCTCTGCTCCACCTGACCCTCTCCTCTTCATCTTCTGCTCCATCTGACCCTCTTCCCTTCATCCTCTGCTCCATCTGACCCTCTCGTCTTCATCTTCTGCTTCATCTGACCCTCTCCTCTTCATCCTCTGATCCATATGACACACTTCTCTTTTTCTTCTGCTTCATCTGACCTTCTCCTTTTCTTCCTCTGGTCCATATGACCCTCTCCTCTTCATCCTCTGGTCCATATGACCCTCTCCTCTTCATCCTCTGGTCCATATGACACACTTCTCTTTTTCTTCTGCTTCATCTGACCTTCTCCTTTTCTTCCTCTGGTCCATCTGACCCTCTCCTCTTCATCCTCTGCTCCATCTGACCCTCTCTCTTCATCCTCTGCTCCATCTGACCCTCTTCTCTTCATCCTCAGCTTCATTTGACCCTCTCCTCTTCTTCCTCTGGTCCATCTGACGCTCTTCTCTTCATCTTTTGCTCCATCTGATCCTCTTCTCTTTTTCTTCTGCTCCATCTGACTTTCTTCTCTTCTTCTTCACCTCCATCTGACCTCTTTATATATTTTCTCCTCAGGGTCTTGGGTGTCCGTTCGGCTCCATTCTGGCCGGCCCCAGCGAGTTCATCTCCAGGGCGGTGAGATGTCGTCACGTTCTGGGAGGCTCCATGTGTCAAATTGGGATTTTAGCTGCAGCCGGAAAACTGTCTTTACTGAAGATGGTGACCAGACTGGAGGAGGACCACAGGAACGCCAAAACATTCGCTCAAGGTTTGTCTCAACACACGACCGAGCTGCAGAGAGTGGGGAAAAAAAAGCACGAATCCTTCACTCTGATGACACTTTCTGTTACAGAGACTAATGTCAAACAGAGGAGAAAACACAGTCCTCCTTTAACCGATATTGGTGTTGTTTTGGAACACAGTAGATCCACCTCTGACACCAGAAGAGGACAACCTGCTGTTTATCTTTTGGCAGGGAAAATTAGTCTAAGGCTGCGTTCAGACTGCAGCCTGAAGTGACCCAAATCCGAATTTTGGCTTCTATGTTCCTGTATCTGATCTTTTAATGACAGTCTGAATGACACAGATCCGATTTTTTCAAATGTGACCCAGGACACTTGGATATGTGCTCCTGAAACTGATACATATCTGATCTTTTGACATGTGACTTCAGTCTGAACGGCCAAAGTGCATTCATCCACCTACACGTTATCAACAAGCCACAAACGTCACTATTCTGCGCTGAAGTAGGAGAAAATTGTTAATGAACTCCGTGTCACTGAAGTGAAGCACATCACCACTCACCACTCTTGGCTCCGTCTCCACATCCACACGTTCCTTTCAACGGACGTCGCTGCCGCTGCCCCACAAAACACCACGACCAAAAACCTCGTCCTTCTCCTTCTCAATCTCCTCCTTAAAACAAGTAAGTTGTTCATGTTCTGGCTCCGGTACGAGAGGAACTTTAAAATCTCCAGGTGCTCGATGCTGCGTCCATGTTTGGACAACTTCTGTAAACACAGAGACGCTCGCTGCGGTTGACGTCGTCGTGTCTCCAGTGTCACATGTGGGACACTTTTGGACCGTTTACTGTTCACACAGGGGTTCGCATACAAGTCGCATTTAATTTGAAATGTGAAAGACCTCGCAAAAACATCGGATTTCACACAAAAAAAATCGGAATTGAGCGTTAAGCCCTGCAGTCTGAACGTAGCCTATGGAACAATTTCAACTGTTCAACTGTTACATTACTAAAAAAAGTAATACCTTACTTTGTAACTGCCCAACACCAGTTAGCACTACTTCCTCAGGCCAATCTCTGCCACGGTTTAATCCTGGTTTAGTCCTAGTTAAGTCCTGGTTCAGAGCCTGGTTCAGCTCCTGGTTTAGTTTTGGTTTAGCCCTGGTTCAGACCTGGTTCAGTCCTGGTTCAGTCCAAGAACAATACACTACCTCTAGATGTCTGACAGTTGTTAATACTTGCTGAATAAAATGTAAAAAACCCACAAGAACGACCATAGAAAGAAACTCACGTCAGAGCCGTGCATTCAGATACAGTGGACCGTGTGCGTCCATGATTGGCTGATCCACCTGTCAATCACACTCTGAACTCAGGGAGATTTACCGGTGACCAGGCTCACTTCTGTGAGAGGATCACGGGTTAATACGAAAACCAAAACGAAGATCAAAATGACGAGGCTCACAGCAGCAGTTACAGAGACAGGGTTTTTTTTATTGTAAAGTCAATTGTAACCAAGGTTAATGGAGCCGAAAACACGCCCATGCTCACTTCCCATTTGTAAGTCTATGAGCTGAACTGAAATTAAATCAATCTATTTTCTTCTTTCCCTTCAGCTCTGCTCGACTGCTCCTCGGACCTCTTCTCTGTCGACATGTCCGCGGTGGAGACCAACATCGTGAGGTTCAGACTCGATCCCGGTCTGAGCCCCGCCGAGTTCTGCGCTCGCATGTCTGACGTCCAGCAGGGGGAGCAGTCCGCGCTGGGACAGGCCGTGCAGGTCCTGATGTACCCGTCCTTCGAGAACTCTGTGAGAGCCGTGTGGCATCTGGACGTCTCCACTGAAGACACCCACTGGGCCATAAAGAAGATGCAGTATGTGGCCGCACGGATCATGGAGGAGAGGAACAAAACCCCTTGACTTAAATCCAGTTTTTAATGTCTAACCTGCTTCTAAAGTCACGTCTGGCAGAGATCCACCTCGAGCTTATTTCCACGGAGATATTCTCATTTTAATTGTATTCTTTGTACAGTGTCTTTGAGAAAATAAATAAATAAAATGCATTATTATTATTTTTATTATTTGAACAGGCTTCTTATAATTCAAAAACAATGACACCTTGTACCGCCTATATTTTTTTTTACAACTTTATAATTTATAATGTTTGCAAAAAATTTAAGGCTGCACAATATTGAGATTTTTTTATTACTTTATTATTTATTTTATTTTTTAAATTTTTAACTTGTACATTTACATTTATATAATTATGCTTTATTTGACACCAGTGTCTTGGTCTTTTTTGCTACTTATTTAGAATTTATTATTACCATTTATGTTTTTTTCTCTTTGTTATATTATAGTGTGATAGCCCTGGTTCAGTCCAAGGTTTAGTCCTGGTTTAGTCCTGGTTTAGCCCTGGTTCAGTTCTGGTTCAGACCCGGTTTAGACCTGGTTTAGCCCTGATTCAGACCTGGTTTAGACCTCGTTTAGCCCTGGTTCAGTCCAAGGTTTAGCCCTGCTTCAGTCCTGGTTCAGTCCTGGTTTAGCCCTGGTTTAGTCCTGGTTCAGTCCTGGTTCAGTCCTTGTTTAGTCCTGGTTCAGTCCTGGTTTAGCCCTGGTTTAGTCCTGGTTCAGCCCTGGTTCAGTCTGGTTTAGCCCTGGTTTAGTCCTGGTTCAGTCCTGGTTCAGCCCTGGTTTAGTCCTGGTTCAGCCCTGGTTCAGTCCTGGTTTAGCCCTGGTTTAGTCCAAGGTTCAGTCCTGGTTCTGTCCTGGTTCAGTTCCAAGGTTCAGTCCTGGTTCAGCCCTAATGTAGTCCTAGTTTAGCCCTGGCTTGGTCCTGATTCAGTCCTAGTCCAGTCCAAGGTTCAGTCTTGGTTTAGTCCTGGTTTAGACCAGGTTTATTCCTGGTTTAGACCTGGTTTAATCCTGGTTCAGTCCTGGATCAAGTCCTAGTTTAGCCCTGGTTCAGTCCAAGGTTTAGTCCTGGTTTAGCCCTGGTTTAGTCCTAGTCCAGTCCAAGGTTCAGTCCTGTTTAGTCCTGGTAGTCCTGTTCAGTCCTGGTTCAGTTTTAGTCCTGGTTCAGCCCTGGTTCAGTCTGGTTTAGTGGTTTAGTCCTGGTCCTGGTTCAGCCCTGGTTTAGTCCTGGTTCAGTGGTTCAGTCCTGGTTTAGCCCTGGTTTAGTCCTTCAGTCCTGGTTCTGTCCTGGTTCAGTCCAAGGTTCAGTCCTGGTTCAGCCCTAATTTAGTCCTAGTTTAGCCCTGGCTTGGTCCTGATTCAGTCCTAGTCCAGTCCAAGGTTCAGTCTTGGTTTAGTCCTGGTTTAGACCAGGTTTATTCCTGGTTTAGACCTGGTTTAATCCTGGTTCAGTCCTGGATCAAGTCCTAGTTTAGCCCTGGTTCAGTCCAAGGTTTAGTCCTGGTTTAGCCCTGGTTTAGTCCTAGTCCAGTCCAAGGTTCAGTCTTGGTTTAGCCCTGGTTTAGTCCAAGTCCAGTCCAAGGTTCAGTCTTGGTTTAGTCCTGGTTTAGACCAGGTTTATTCCTGGTTTAGACCTGGTTTAGCCCTGGTTCAGTCCTGGTCTAAGTTTGCATACAGAAACAAAACACTACCTCTAGATGTCTGAGAGTTGTTAGTACTTGCTGAATAAAATGTAAAACCCCCACAACAACGACCACAGAAAAGAAATATAATAGCTGCGCGCTTTTATTGCGATAAAATGTTAAAACTGAAAAATTCTCTTGAGGAAGAATAAAGTATTGGCAGCGGTGGGATTCGAACCCACGCCATCGAAATGACTGGAGCCTAAATCCAGCGCCTTAGACCACTCGGCCACGCTACCTCATGAAGACACTGCACCACACATCCCGTTTAAAAAGGGTTTCCGGGTCTGCGCGAGAATGTATAACATTTGTTTAAAAATGTATACTAGATTAACTAATTACACTTTTTTTCTCCAGTTAAAATCGCCTAAACTCTAGCTAGCGTTATTTATTTTTTTATTTATTTTATATATATTTACTTGAACATAAACTTATAAACACTCATAGAGAACAAGCGTGAACATAAGAACGCTAGAGGGCGTAGCTATACAAAAAAAAATCTAATGCAAAAAATATAAAAAATACAAAAATAAATAAACTACATTTTTACATAGAGCGTTAAATATTGCTCAAATATTGTCAAATGACAACGAAAAACGATTAATTATATGTTAGAAAATAAATCTAATTGCGCAATAAAAGTAAATTAAATTGAAAAATGTGTTACTTACCAACTTTACTAATCTGAAAGTTCAACTGAGATATTTAATTCAAATTTTCGGACGGTATTTTTCTTCTTTTTAGTTGATTTGCGTCAAGCTGCTGACGTAATTTCTCCGTCGAAGCCAAAACGAAGCATGAAATTTAATGTTCCAACTATTTTCCCACTGCAAAATAAGTTAAAATCATCACAAAATGTCGATTAAATATGCTTACTTTGTATTTAAGTCAATGTAAAAGGGAAGACGAAATCGCAATTCCATTTCAAACTTGAATTTCTGCCAAAAACGAAATAAATATATGGTTTTGAGCAAAGAATAAACAACTTTGCATTGGTGATTCGATAAAATGCGCACCGTTGCTTGTAAAATACAAATTACTGTAACAGGAAAGCTCTAATTTTCGTAAAATTATATTAAAAACTGCAAAAAAAAAAAAACACCTTATCGTTTATCTCTTAAAGTTTCCACGTGATGGTGCTGTTGTAACGCGAACTGATCAAAGTACCGAAATCTCGCGATACTTGGACTGTGTTGCTTCTTTGACACGGGAGGCGACATTGCTGCACTTTTTATGTTATTTACTTAACAAATAAAGCGAATCTAAGCGTTTTATTAGAACGAATGCACTAACCAAACTCGGAATTAGCAATGTTTTTAATTTAAGCCTTTTTCCTTAAGCACACGATTGTAAATTTACTGTAGTTAGCCGAGGATGCTAACTGTCATTGTTGTGGTGAAGTCATTGTAGATCGCTTTATCATAAAAACACGTACATTTATTTATATTATTTTTCATCGTATGGCTGCAAAACATTTATTTAAAGTTGTACATAAACTCGGGAAAGGATTGATTAAGAATTCTGATAGGATAAGAGTTGGAAGAATATTATCTGTGGTGACAGTTCCAGTTACATTGTGAGTATACGATAATATTCAATTATTAATTATGCAAAAAAATATATTTAAAAAAAGTTTTAACACAATTTTTGGTGCTACCTTTTAATGCAGTGAAATTGTATTGTCAAAGTCTCACAATAATATCATGGGCCATCACAATATATCGAAATACAAGCCACTTGGCTTAAATTCATGTTTATGGTGCAGCGAAAAAGAGATGATAATATTCAGTTATTAATTATGCAAAAAAATATATTTAAAAAAAGTTTTGACATAATTCTTGGCTCTACCTTTTAATGCAGTGAAATTGTATTCATATCACCGCAATTTCTGTTGTAGTTTCTTATTTTTAAAAGATGTTTGGTTGTATTAGAGTTGTCAAAAGTATCGAAAAATAAATACTAAACGATAATAATAAAGCTATTATCAAAACTGTTTACTCATTTAAGCAGGTTTTGATACTCGGGATGTAACAATAACCGAAATATTGTGATATTGTATTGTCAAAGTCTCACAATAAGCCCTGGCTGAGTCCTGGTTTAGCCCTGGTTTAGCCCTGGTTCAGTCCAAGATTTAGTCCTGGTTCAGTCCAAGGTTTAACCCTGGTTCAGTCCTGGTTTAGACCTGGTTTAGCCCTGGTTTAGTCCTGGTTTAGTCCTGGTTCAGTCCAAGGTTTAACCCTGGTTCAATCCAGGTTTAAACCTGGTTTAGACCTGGTTTAGTCCTGGTTTAGACCTGGTTTAGCCCTGGTTTAGCCCTGGTTCAGTCCTGGTTCAGTCCTGGTTTAGACCTGGTTTAAACCTGGTTTAGTCCTGGTTCAGTCCTGGTTCAGTCCTGGTTTAGACCTGGTTTAGACCTGGTTTAGTCCTGGTTTAGACCTGGTTTAGACCTGGTTTAGTCCTGGTTCAGCCCTGGTCTTAGTCTACGTACAGAAAACAAACACTGCCTCTACTGTAGAGTTGTTAATACTTGCTGAATAAAATAACTGAAATAACAAAGCACTTTTAACTTGTAATTATTTGGATGATGACGAGAGAAAAGTAGCACATTCACAATTTTGTTAGTCTACACAAAATATTGCAATAAATATCGTATCGTGAAAATATCGTATGGAGAATATTGGATATTGTTACATCCCTAATTGATACTAAAAAAAATAAACTAAAAAAAAACACATGCGTACAATTTAATCTCATTTTGAGGTTTATCAGAACTAGTTTAGACCACGTTGTATAATAAACAAATACTATTATTTTGTGTTGAAATTACAATATTGTCTAAATAATAATAATGGTATTTATGATTTTATTTTTTACATCATTTATTTCAGAAAGACCTCTGTCACCAATTGCGAACTTTTGGCTAAAAAACTGAACGTCGAGACAAGCTGCGATACACAAACTTCTGCTTCGTCCATATCAGGTAAAATATTACGACTGGTGAAAAGTTCATCTTGCATTTACAAATGTTTAAACTACCCATAGTCTGACATCTGGATGGAGAACAGTTAACGATATTTGCAGAATTTGGCTTTTAATTATCTAAATTGAGATACTTTGACCCGATTTGTGGTCAATATCTGTATTTGCTGAGCTGACTGTACCACCCACATAAAAATGGGGACAAAGTTCAATGTTTTTTTTTCTTTTTTCAGTACAAAGAAACTGTGTTGAACTCTGTGTAATCTCTTTGTTCTTCAAGTAGTTTCTGTTATATAATTTATGTACAGACTCACTGTCCAAAGCGTACACAGAAGGACACACACAATACACTACATTCATATATAAACCCACCAGCATACACACACACACACACACACACACACACACACACATAAAACAACCTACAGTCATGTAAGGTTGGATAAAAAATATAAAATAAAATAAAATATGTTCGGCTGGCTCTTCCAACATTTCCAGATGTCAGAGTCTCGCTCACTCCAGACTTTCTTTCTGTTGCTCGATTACCGTTTTCAGCTGCATATTTCACTATTTGTGGCAGGACAGAGGCTCTTTCTGCAGGAGACATGCGCAGAAAACTGATACACAAGACTAGAGCGCCCTCTCCTGGCTGTCAGTCTGAAAAATTTAATATATAAATCGCACCGGAAAATAAGTCGCGAGAAACACCCAAACCATGAAACAAAGTGCGACTTATAGTCCGAAAAATATCTATTTCCATGTGGTCTTATATCTGTGTGACCTCAGTGGTCCAGGTCCAAGCAAGATCTAAACCAGGTCTAAACCAGGACTGAACCAGGACTAAACCAGGTCTAAACTAGGACTAAACCAGGTCTAAACCAGGTCTAAACCAGGACTAAACCAGGTCTAAACTAGGTCTAAACCAGGCCTAAACCAGGATTAAACCAGGTCTAAACCGAGTCTAAACCAGGTTTAATCAGGTCTAAACCAGGTCTAAACCAAGTCAAAACCAGGACTAAACCAGGTCTAAACCAGGTCTAAACCAGGTCTAAACCAGGTCTAAACCAGGACTAAACCAGGACTAAACCCAGGACTAAACCAGGTCTAAACCAGGTCTAAACCAGGACTGAACCAGGACTAAACCAGGACTGAACCAGGACTAAACCAGGACTAATCCAGGTCTAAACTGAATCTAAACCAGGTCAAAACCAGGACTAAACCAGGTCTAAAAAAGGTCTAAACCAGGACTAAACCAGGATTAATCCAGGTCTAAACTGACTCTAAACCAGGTCTAAACCAAGTCAAAACCAGGTCAAAACCAGGTCTAAAAAAGGTCTAAACCAGGTCTAAACCAGGTCTAAAACCAGGACTAAACTAGGTCTAAACCAGGTCTAAACCAGGTCTAAATCGGTGTATACTGGTCTATGAGCTCTTATGCTTCATCATTGTCAAGCTGTTCAGAAAAGCTTCATTTCCGTCCTGTGAATGTGACTTTTTTAGTATCGATACCTGCTCAGACGAGGATCTAGTTTCGATTCTAGTTTCAATGTCTGATTTTCACCACTTTTAACAACCCTGCTTCTAATCGTTAACGTTACCTTCACCTCTGTTACAGCTTCCTCTTTCCAGATTCCAACAAATGCTGCGTCACAATCGTCGGATAAAGCCATGGATTTGAAATCAAAGAACGGAGCCGGATCGTCGCAGCTGAACGACGGCCACCAAAAACAACAAAAGAAGCAAAAAAACACGTTAGACTGTTGGTTAACGAAGCCCCCGAAAGCTGAAAGTTCAAACACGGAGACCGAAAACCAAGAAGACATGGAAATAAGTGAAGAAAATGCAAGTCAGAGCGAGAATACGGACAGTCAAAACATGATGGACGATGAGGAAGAAACTCAGCTTTTAACGTCGCAGGAGCTGGAAGAACACGGCGCGATTCTGAGCGAAGAAGCGCCGAGCGAAACCACAACGTCTCAGACAAAAACCGATGGAAAACCGAAAAGCGAAAATAACGGATTTCTTCTCTGGATCGTCGTCGTCGCAGAGCGCGTCCGTAAAGCGAAGCAGGAGGGACGTTTCCGACGGGTCCGAGGAGGAGGAGGAGGAGGCTGGATCCGCGGAGGTTGAACCCGACGTGAAGTGGCTCGGGACCCCGATCCACGAGCTGAGGAGGAGGCCCCAGTGCGGAGCTCCTCTGCCCAAACTCAGGAACGATCCGGAACGTCACACCGTCACGATAAGGGTACGGAGAATTTCACTGTGTAACTTTTCTCGTGGAGCGTCCGTCAAACGCTTTTCTCTGTGGAGGTGTTACTTCTTTGTCTGGAATGTTCCGCAGTACGGCTTTAAAGCTTCCTGTCTTCAAGGAGACCAACCCGGACCGAGTTACAGGTCAGATCTGTGGAGAGGCGACCCCGCTCTCAGTCAGATTGTTGTTTTTCGAGGTATTTTTGAGCTTTAAAACCACCTGTGATTGAATAAATGGGTTAGGGTTAGGTGAACTGCTCTTAAGTAGAGCAGTTTAATGTTACACTGCGGAACATTCCAAGCAAAGCAATGGTATTTCCATGGAAACAAGCAGCAAAAACTTACATAGTGCATCAATTTGAAATGGTTGGGGATTTAAAAGGCTGTGATTTTTATAGTCAAATAATTGCCGTAGCTTATTTCTCTCTTTATCTTTCCCTCCTCTCTTCCTCTCTCTGTCTTCTCTCTCTTCTCTTCTCTCTCTTCTCTCTCTCTCTCTCTTCTCTCTCTTACTCTCCTCTCTCTCTCTCTTCTCCTCTCTTCTCTCTCTCTCTCTCTCTCTCTCTCTCTCTCTCTCTCTCTCTCTCGCTCTCTCTCTCTCATCTCTCTCTCTCTCTCTCTCCTCTCTCTCTTTCTCTCTCTCTCTCTCTCTCTCTCTCTCTCTCTCTCTCTCTCTCTCTCTCTCTCTCTCTCTCTCTCTCTCTCTCTCTTCCTCTCTCTCTCTCTCTCTCTCGCTCTCCTCTCTCTTTCTCTCTCTTCCTCTCTCTCCTCTCTCTCTTCCTCTCTCTCTCTCTTCTCTCTCTCCTCTCTCTCCTCTCTCTTTCTCTCTCTCTCTCTCTCTCTCTCTCTCTCTCCTCTCTCTCTCTTCTCTCTCTCTCTCTCTCTCTCTCTTCTCTCTCTCTCTCTCTCTCCTCTCTCTCTCTCTCTCTCTCTCTCCTCTTCTCTCTCTCTCCTCTCTCTTTCTCTCTCTTCCTTGCTCTCTCTCTCTCTCTCTCTCTCTCTCTCTCTCTCCTCTCTCTTTCTCTCTCTTCCTCTCTCTCCTCTCTCTTTGTCTCTCTTCCTCGCTCTCCTCTCTCTCTTTCTCTCTCTCTCTCTCTCTCTCTCTCTCTCTCTATCTCTCTCTTCCTCTCACTCTCTCTCTCTCTCTCTCTCTCTCTCTCTTGCCCCCCCTCCCCCTCCTCCCCTCCCCCCATCTCCCTCCCACTCTCCTCTCTCTCTCCTCTCTCTCTCTGGCTCTCTCTCACCCCCCTACCTTTCCCCCCGCCTTTCCTCTCTCTCCTCTCTCTTTCTCTCTTGCTCTCCCCATCCTCTCTCTCTTCCTCTTTCTTCCCTCCCCCTCTCCTCTCTTTTCTTTCTCTCTCCTCTCTCTCTCTGTGCTGCTCTCTCCTTTTTCTCTCTCTCTCTCTCTTTCTCTCCCCTCTCTCTCTCGCCCTCCCCTCTCTTTCTTTGTCTCTCTCTGTCTATCTCTCTCTCTCCTCTGTCTCTCTCTCTTTCTCTGTGTGTCTCTATGCGGCACTAAAAACGGTAACTTTCATAAAACACACATTTATTTTACTTTATTATAATTTGAACATTATTTTCTGTTGTCGTTGACCTCGCTGTTTGTTTAGTTTTTTTTTTTTTGTTTTGTTTTTTGTTTTTCAGACAGACCTGCTGCGTCCCGGCTCCCGTCCCGTCCCTCACCCGTTTCTGCTCCACGACGTCTGGGACGAAGTTCACGTGAAAATGCCCTGCTCCTCCAAGAGTCTGTTTCCAGTCAGAGACGAGGTCAAATCTCTACTCTACATCACATCACAATAAATATAAGTCTGAACAGTTACACTAATAATTATTTAAAGCTGCACTGTGTAACTTTTCTGCTGGAGGGTCCGTCAAACGCTTTTCTCCGTGAATTTTCAACCCCGCTCACAGTCAGAATGTCTCTTCTTCGAGGTATTTTTGAGCTATAAAACCATTTGTAGTTGATTAAATGTAAATTAGAGCTGTTTAAAGTCACACTGCGGAACATTCAAAACAGAGCAATGACGTTTCCATAGCAACAAGCCGGTGACAAACCCCCCCCCCAAACAGAAAATTTACACAGCGCACTTTTAACAAACACGACGCATCCAAGCTTTGAAAGTGCATTTTTTTCCTCACTCAGTAAACCTGTTTTTATTTATTTGTTATTTTATTTATTTATTTTATTTTATGTATTAATTAATTTATTTATTTATTTTTGCAGGAAACGAATGAGCTTGAAAATAAAAGTCGCTGGGAGTTAATTAAAGAATCCTTGGACGATGAATTTTCAGATCCTCTTGAACTTAAGGTAAATTGTCTATTATTATTATTATTATTATTATTATTATTATTATTATTATTAATTATTAATTTTTTTTTTTATTACTTTTTTTTTAAATTTTATTTATTTATTATTTTTTATTTATTTTATTTTTTTATTGTATTTTCTAATATTTTGTCACCTTATCACAAAATTCTTACCTGAACCGACCACTAGATGGAGACAAAGCCCTAAAAATCAGCTTCTTTTACTGTCATCCTACTTTAAAATAATTAATCTTGTATGTTTGGCTTTTAATAATAATAGTTTCCCGTTTACATAATTATTAATCATGTTTTTCATTTTAACAGAACGCCATTTTGAGATACAACGCCTCCTACGCCAAGAAATGGGACTTCACTGCTCTGTACCTGTACTGCGCCAAGGTGAGAGATTATTTCATGATCATTATTTGTATTGTTTTAGAGTATTTTTTAAAGCTTTTATCTGTTTGGTTTGGACGCTTAGAGACTTTCTGACTCTCTCCCCCTCTCTCTTACTCTTTTTCTCCCCGTCTCTCTTCGTTTCTCCGCTCTCTGTCTTACCTGTCTCTCCCTGTCTCTTATTTCTTTTCTCTCTCTCTTCTCTCCCTAACTTATTTTCCTTCTCCCCCTCTCTCTCTCTCTTTTCTCTCTCCTCCTGTCTCCCCCTCTCTCTCCTCTCTCTACCCCTTTCTCTCTTCTCGCTCTTCCTCTCACTTCTATTTCCACTGGTAGAATCGACTCAAATAAAGGAAAATGTTCTCAGTTTAAGTCATTTTAACTAACCTAGATATTACTTTTTGCAGTGAAGAATACAAATAAATAATAAAAAAGTAAAAAAAAAATCTAAATAAAAGACACAGAGGAGCACACGACTCACACGGTGTTTAAAGCTAAAAGTGGGTTTTAAGACGAGACTTAAAACTCTCCACTGTGAGGTCAGAGAGAAGGTCCTGTCCTCCCTTTTAGTCCTGGTTTAGTCCTAGTTTAGTTCTGGTTTTAGTCCTGGTTTAGTCCTGATTTAGTCCTAGTTTAGTTCTGGTTTTAGTCCTGGTTTAGTCCTGATTTAGTCCTAGTTTAGTTCTGGTTTTAGTCCTAGTTTAGTTTTAGTTTTAGTCCTGGTTTAGTCCTGGTTTAGTCCTAGTTTAGTTCTGGTTTTAGTCCTAGTTTAGTTCTAGTCTTAGTCCTGGTTTAGTCCTAGTTTAGTCTTAGATTAGTTCTGGTTTTAGTCCTAGTTTTGTTCTGGTTTTAGTCCTAGTTTAGTTCTAGTTTTAGTCCTGGTTTAGTCCTGGTTTAGTTCTGGTTTTAGTCCTAGTTTTGTTTTAGTTTAATTCTAGATTAGTCCTGGTTTAGTTCTAGTTTAGTCCTAGTTTAGTCCTAGATTAGTTCTGGTTTTAGTCCTAGTTTTGTTTCTGGTTTTAGTCCTAGTTTAGTTTAGTTTAGTCCTGGTTTAGTCCTGGTTTAGTCCTGATTTAGTCCTAGTTTTAGTTTGGTTTTAGTCCTAGTTTAGTTTTTAGTTTATTTCTGATTAGTCCTGGTTTAGTTCTGTTTAGTCCTAGTTTAGTTCTGGTTTTAGTCCTGGTTTTAGTTTAGTTCTTTAGTCCTGGTTTAGTCCTAGTTTAGTTCTTAGATTAGTTCTGGTTTAGTCCTAGTTTTGTTCTGGTTTTAGTCCTAGTTTAGTTCTAGTTTAGTCCTGGTTTAGTCCTGGTTTAGTTCTGGTTTTAGTCCTAGTTTTGTTTTAGTTTAATTCTAGATTAGTCCTGGTTTAGTTCTAGTTTAGTCCTAGTTTAGTCTTAGATTAGTTCTGGTTTTAGTCCTAGTTTTGTTCTGGTTTTAGTCCTAGTTTAGTTCTAGTTTTAGTCCTGGTTTAGTCCTAGATTAGTTCTGGTTTTAGTCCTAGTTTTGTTTTAGTTTAATTCTAGATTAGTCCTGGTTTAGTCCTGGTTTAGTCCTAGATTAGTTCTGGTTTTAGTCCTAGTTTTGTTTTAGTTTAATTCTAGATTAGTCCTGGTTTAGTTCTAGTTTAGTCCTAGTTTAGTTTTGGTTTTAGTCCCGGTTTAGTCCTAGATTAGTTCTAGTTTAGTTTAGTCCTAGTTTAGTTCTGGTTTTAGTTCTAGATTAGTCCTGGTTTAGTCCTAGTTTTGTTTTGGTTTTAGTCCTGGTTTAGTCCTGGTTTAGTCCTAATTTAGTTTTAGTTTTAGTCCTGGTTTAGTCCTAGTTTAGTTCTAGTTTAGTTCTAGTTTAGTCCTAGTTTTGTTCTGGTTTTAGTTCTAGATTAGTCCTGGTTTAGTTTTGGTTTTAGTCCTGGTTTAGTTTTGGTTTTAGTCCTGGTTTAGCCCAAAATGTGAAAACAGGACAATAACTCTGTGTAATCCATTTATTTCAACAAAGTAACTGTAATCCAATTCCCACTCACTGAAACAGTAACTGTAACTGAATACTTTTACTCATCATTTGTACTCTGATTACTTAACTCTGGTACATGTAATCTGTTACTCCCCGACACTGACGACGGTAAAATCTTCTCGGGTTCTCACGTTCACGGCTCCTTTTACCTTTAGTTCATTTGGTGTGTTTAATGTCACACTGTGGAACATTCGAAGCAGAAAGCGGTGACATCGCCATAGAAACGAGCAGGTGACGGAGCCCTGACTGAAAAGTTACGCAGTGCGGCTTTAACTTCACCACACGTTTAGAGTTCGTGTGGCCTTGTGTCGCTTTACAGTTTA
>NW_026571047.1:32599664-32644664 GCF_026225935.1 Boleophthalmus pectinirostris
TTAGAGCCTGGTTTAGAGCCTGGTTTAGTCCTGGTTTAGAGCTGGTTTTAGAGCTGGTTTAGACCTGGTTTAGTCCTGGTTTAGTCCTGGTTTAGAGGTTTAGACCTGGTTTAGAGCTGGTTTAGTCCTGGTTTAGAGCTGGTTTAGAGCTGGTTTAGACCTGGTTTAGACCTGGTTTAGACCTGGTTTAGTCCTGGTTTAGAGCTGGTTTAGAGCCTGGTTTAGAGCTGGTTTAGAGTGGTTTAGTCCTGGTTTAGACCTGGTTTAGTCCTGGTTTAGAGCTGGTTTAGAGCTGGTTTAGTCCTGGTTTAGAGCTGGTTTAGTCCTGGTTTAGAGGTTTAGTCCTGGTTTAGAGCTGGTTTAGTCCTGGTTTAGAGCTGGTTTAGTCCTGGTTTAGAGCTGGTTTAGAGCTGGTTTAGTCCTGGTTTAGGTTTAGTCCTGGTTTAGTCTGGTTAGGGTTTAGACCTGGTTTAGACCTGGTTTTATGCTTCTGTCACTTTCACATCTTAATTATTCCTTGTTACTTGAATGAAAACACATTTTTTTATTAAAAAATGTTGATGACAAACCCAGGAACTCAAGTTTTATAAGAAAAATCTGGATTTGAACATTAATTTTAGCTGGAAATTTTTTAAACAGTTTGTAGTGGTCGGACTGAACCAGGACTGAACCAGTCTCACTCCTGGTCTTGGTCTTGGTCTTGGTCCTGGTCCGGTCCTGGTCCCGGTCTCAGTCCAAAACCAAAACCAGGACTAAACCCGAACTTAACCAGGACTAAACCAGGGCTGATCCAGAAGTGTCGGGATTGACCTGGACGTGCACCCATGTAGACTGTCTGGTGATCAGAAAACCGGGACAAGACTGGGATCAGACTGGGACCGAGACCAGGACTGAGACCTGGTTTAGTTCTGGTTCAGTTCTGGGGTAGAGCTTGGACCTGTTTAGTCCTGCTTTAGTCCTGCTTTAGTTCTGTTTTACTCCTGTTTAGTCCTGTTTTAGTCCTGTTTTAGTCCTGCTTTAGTCCTGTTTTAGTCCTGCTTTAGTCCTGTTTTAGTCCTGGTTTAGTCCTGTTTTACTCCTGGTTTAGTCCTGTTTACTCCTGTTTAGTCCTGTTTTAGTCCTGTTTAGTCCTGTTTTAGTCCTGTTTTAGTCTGTTTAGTCCTGTTTAGTCCTGCTTTAGTCCTGCTTTAGTCCTGCTTTAGTCCTGTTTTAGTCCTGCTTTAGTCCTGTTTTACTCCTGGTTTAGTCCTGTTTTAGTCCTGCTTTAGTCCTGTTTTAGTTCTGGTTTAGTCCTGCTTTAGTCCTGCTTTAGTTCTGGTTTAGTCCTGCTTTAGTCCTGTTTTAGTCCTGTTTTAGTCCTGCTTTAGTCCTGTTTTAGTCCTGTTAGTCCTGTTTACTCCTGGTTTAGTCCTGTTTTACTCCTGGTTTAGTCCTGTTTTAGTCCTGCTTTAGTCCTGTTTTAGTCCTGTTTAGTCCTGTTTTAGTCCTGCTTTAGTTCTGGTTTAGTCCTGCTTTAGTCCTGTTTTAGTTCTGTTTAGTTCTGTTTTACTTGTGTTTTTAGTCCTGGAGTAGTTCTGTTTTAGTCCTGGTTTTATTTTGAAAAACGAATGAACGAACGATACACGGATTAAACGTGACCAGTGTGACATTAAACACTTTATTTTTGACTGTGAGCGGTGTCTCCTCTCCACAGATCTGACCTGTAACTTGTTCTGATTTGAAGAAAAGCGTCTGATGAACCCTCCACCAGAAAATCTACACAGTGCACCTTTAAACAAACACTAGTCTTTGGAAATAAACGAGAAAAGACCGCTCCTGTCTGTCTCCGTAGCTCTTGTATTACCTCACTTGTTCAAAGGTCACTGTAAAATGGCCGTATCTCCTGCCTGATCCGCGTCGCCTAGCGCTCTGTGTGATTACGTTGTCATGTTTTGATGTAGCGGCTTGTACGGCGTCACCTCCTCAGTTAGCCGTGTTAGCGTGATGTACGGCGAGCGTCGTACGGCTCCGCGCGCCGCCGACTCGGGGCATCTATAACCCCGCCGGAGCTGTTTATGACCACAGGGAGGCCATTATTTACCCCGCCGTTTAGCCCGACGCACGCGGCAATACAAATGTACACGGATACGGCGCTACACCTGATACATGTACTCGCTACTGCTACTACTACTACTACTATTAATACTAATACTACAGTACAAATGTACACGGATACGACGCTACACCTGATACATGTACTCGCTACTGCTACTACTACTACTATTATTAATACTAATACTACAATACAAATGTACACGGATACGACGCTACACCTGATACATGTACTCGCTACTGCTACTACTACTACTACTATTAATACTAATACTACAGTACAAATGTACACGGATACGACGCTACACCTGATACATGTACTCGCTACTGCTACTACTACTACTACTACTACTATTAATACTAATACTACAATACAAATGTACACGGATACGGCGCTACACCTGATACATGTACTCGCTACTGCTACTACTACTACTACTATTAATACTAATACTACAATACAAATGTACACGGATACGACGCTACACCTGATACATGTACTCACTACTGCTGCTACTACTGCTACTACAGCTACTACTATTAATACTAATACTACAATACAAATGTACACGGATACGGCGCTACACCTGATGCATGTACTTGCTACTGCTACTACTACTACTATTACTGCGACGACTACAATACAAATGTGTACGGATATGGCTTACACCTAATACATGTACTCGCTACTGCTACTGCTACTGCTACTACTACTACTACTACTACTACTACTACTACTACTACTACTACTACTACTACTACTACTACTACTACTACTGCTACTATTATTACATGTACTGACTACTGCTGTTACTGCTACTGTTACTACTACTGCTACTATTATTACTACTACTACAATACAGTACACAGATACTGAGCTAGAGCTGATACATAGACTGTGTACTACTACTACTACTACTATAATACAAATGTACACAGATAAGGCACTAGACTTGATACATATACTGGGTCTACTTCTAGTAATACTACTATTACTACTACTACTACTACTACTACTTCAGGACAAATGTGCATGGATACAACATTAGACCTGATACATATACTGAGTACTCCTACTACTACTACTAAGACAAGACATGAGTCTTGATACATACTGGTGGCTACAACCAGTACAGCGACTCCTACTACAGCAACTTTTACTACTACTACTACTATGACATAAAAGTAAAACATACTGACAGACTATTACTCGAAGTACTACTATATTACTTTATGATTGGGCCTGGTGCTTAGATGGGAAAATACTGGGAACAGTGACTCTAGTGTAACTGATGTTGTGTCCTTAGGCAAGACACCTTGCACCTTGTTTGGACACATATAGCAGAATAAACAGACCCTGTCACTAATATAAATGTGGACTGGATATTTTATGGAAATATTATATTATAAATGTTAACCTACAGTTTATTGTTGTTTAAGTTTTACTGTAAGACTTAGACAAACTTTATTGATCCACAAGGGAAATTACTTGGACACAGCAGCTCGCACATCACAGTATAATATTATAATAACACAGAGAAAGGCGTAAATATATAAATGTATATGTACAAGTCAAAATAAATATAATATATACAAGTAAATATATAATATAATATATACAAGTAATGAAAAAACATATATCCAGGCTGTATACAAGAGGTCGTAATGAAAACAGAAGAGCAACGATGAAATAATGATTGACAGGAACCAGGATTATCTGTTACATCAGGCTGAGTTGTTGTACAGTTGTAGGGAGTATTATCTGTTACATAAGGCTGAGTTGTTGTACAGTTGTAGGGAGTATTATCTGTTACATAAGGCTGAGTTTTTGTACAGTTGTAGGGAGTATTATCTGTTACATGAGGCCGAGTTGTTGTACAGTTGTAGGGAGTATTATCTGTTACATCAGGCTGAGTTGTTGTACAGTTGTAGGGAGTATTATCTGTCACATAAGGCTGAGTTGTTGTACAGTTGTAGGGAGTATTATCTGTGACATAAGGCTGAGTTGTTGTACAGTTGTAGGGAGTATTATCTGTTACATGAGGCTGAGTTGTTGTACAGTTGTAGGGAGTATTATCTGTCACATAAGGCCGAGTTGTTGTAGAGTTGTAGGGAGTATTATCTGTTACATGAGGCTGAGTTGTTGTACAGTTGTAGGGAGTATTATCTGTTACATAAGGCTGAGTTGTTGTACAGTTGTAGGGAGTATTATCTGTGACATAAGGCTGAGTTGTTGTACAGTTGTAGGGAGTATTATCTGTTACATGAGGCTGAGTTGTTGTACAGTTGTAGGGAGTATTATCTGTTACATGAGGCTGAGTTGTTGTACAGTTGTAGGGAGTATTATCTGTTACATGAGGCTGAGTTGTTGTACAGTTGTAGGGAGTATTATCTGTTACATAAGGCTGAGTTGTTGTACAGTTGTAGGGAGTATTATCTGTGACATAAGGCTGAGTTGTTGTACAGTTGTAGGGAGTATTATCTGTCACATGAGGCTGAGTTGTTGTACAGTTGTAGGGAGTATTATCTGTCACATGAGGCTGAGTTGTTGTACAGTTGTAGGGAGTATTATCTGTCACATAAGGCTGAGTATGGTGTAGTCCTCTAAACAGCCTTTATGACGTCTGTTTGAGCCAAAAAAAAAGTTAATAATTTTTTTTTTTTTTTTGCCTTTTAACACATTAAAATGACAACAAATCCTGATCGTTGGGAGTTGACCACACGACTTTAAAAGGGAGACCCATGACTCAGCCGCGCTCCCGTCTTTATTACGTTACTGTTGTCTGAAACGTCACGCTGACATTTGCTCGGACGATACAGAAATGCGCATTACATAAAACCCGGTACAGTGTAGAATCATGTAAACAGCACTAATCCGATCAGCTCAAATGAATAGGCCGATTAGAATAGGCTCCCCCCCTGAGTCATGCTGCTCTTTAACCTTTGTATTGTTCGTAATTGGGGTTTCCGTTTTGTGAAGATGACATTTAGAAGTGTAGAATACATGGGGACATTTCTAATAACGTTACTATCGATCGAAACTCGGGGTAACCTGGTATCCGTGAGTCATGCAGCGCTTTGGCCAATATAAAGTGAATGAGATGGAGTTTCTGCACATTCACAAATCCTGAGTCATAGAAATGGGTCAATTTAGCCTTAAAATTTCAACTTACTTTATTTTTCGGAGTATAAGTCGCTCCGGAGTATAAGTCGCACCAGCCAAAAAATGTGTAATGAAGAAGAAAAAAAAAAAACACATATATAAGTTGCACTTTTTGGGGGAAATTTATTTTATAAAATCAGAGACCAGGAACCGACATTTCCTGTGTAAAGTCGAGCTGTAATAAAAACAATAGAAGAGAGAACAACAGACTGTTAACGTCACATATGAACAGTTCTTCAGATAAACTATAACATCAACAACAGAACAGAACAAGTTTAACAAACTCTCCATCTCACTCCAAATCACTAAATCCATTCAATTCTTCATCCTCGGTGTCACTTCTGAGCAACTCCTCAACCTCCGGAGGTAAACAGAGCGCCGCTTCCTCTTCTGTGTCGCTGTCAGTTCCAGTTAGAATTATTCGGGTCTTTCTGAATCCCGACAGGATGGTTTCGGTGTCACTGAAGTCCAGACTTTGTCCATCCATCCAGTGACTTCAGGAAAGTTTCATGGTTCATCCTCCCGCTGTCACAAGTTTCTCTCTCACTCCAAACTTTCTTTCTGCTGCTTGATTTCCGTTTTCAGCTGCAGATTTCACGACTTGCAGTTTGTAATCTGCAAAATCTGATTTTGTTTTTGGTGCATTTGTGTTCAGTCTTCTCAGTCGTCTTTATAAGTTAGTTTAAATGTTAAATTGTTCAGTGGTGCAGAAGTAATGGTGCGATCGACTGACATGATGCAGCCAGGACAGAGGCTCTTTCTGCAGGAGACATGCACAGTAGAGCCAAGTGACAGTGGTACAGGAGATCAGAATAAGTATAAGAGCACATAGACTTCTACACCCCTGCTTTAAGGCCAAATGAGAAGAGAAAAGAAAGTACTATGATTTAATGTTGAAACTCACTTTCTATAGTGTCTAAATAAAGAGTTGTATAGGCGAGTTTCATTGTTGACAAAAGCGCGCGTTGCATGCTGGGAATTATTTTGGTCAGCGGCAAGAAACACTAATTCAACATGACGGACGGAGCGAGAAAGCACGTAAAGGGTATTGATCCCGGTTATTTATCCACTCTAACGGCAGAGGACCCAAGACCATTTGACCAGAAATTGGTCATAAGCATCGACGGACGACAAATCACCCTTTTCAACCTCTACAAAAGGTGGACCAAACCAAAGTTCTGGTCAGAATCGCCAACTACCTGGACAAATATTCACTTGGGCGATATCCTCAATGACTTGGTGGAAACTCCTGGGTCATTCACAGCAGAAAAGATGAAAACCTCCAAGAGTCTCGATGTGTTGTTGAACTTGTTGGAGTCCACGGTTTGTTAGGATCTTCTACGTTTGCTCTGCGGATGTTTGAAAGCCGTTTAATTCACCGTTAGCGGTTCTTTTCACTCAGAATACGAAAAAGACATTTTCCTTCTTCCGTGCTTCTATTTGTGCTTTCGATAATGCAGCAGGAATTTACCATTATCGGGGATAAATACGCGAGGTTACGCACTGTTTTTGACGCTATCGTGTTTCTTGCCTCCGACCAAAATATTTCCCAGCAGCAACGCGGGCTTTTAATAACAATGACGTCAGCTGAAACTCGCCTATTGGATCAGTATATGCTGTATTCACACTTACCGTCTGGACGTTTGGAAACATGCCGATGACGACTTCCGGTGTGATAAAACCGTGGATTCAGCAGCAGCATCTTCACGACACGGGACTCTACGTGTGTCTTCTATGTCATTTACTAGCAGCTGGTTAGAACTGTTGTTTTTTTAAATTAAGTTAGACAAATTAAAATACACAAATTAATTGGCAGTTTATAAAAGGAAAAAAGAAAAAAATACAATGACATGTAAATGAAGAGAACTGCGCCATTTTCTCAGTTTTCCCAGATTTTGTCAGTTATTTTCGCCGACGGAGCCCAAAAAAAGTCGTCATCCACATGTTTCCAAACGTCCTCCGGTTTTGTGATGTAAATGTGAAGAGTCTATTCCTAGTTTTGAAATCGAGTTTGAAATTTTAGTACCGTGACAACACCAACAGACCCAAGACCAAACTCTCTGTATTACGACTGAAATCTGCATTTTAACAATATTCATTTTCTCTTCCTCCATCTGTATTAAATATTATTGACCTGCTGTGAATGTTGTGATGTCATCTGAAACCCAGAGCAAAATGACAGTAATTTTTCAATTTTTAGTATAAAATCTTCAGAAATTTTATTTGCTGAAACATGTTGATCCGTTGTCATTTATTTTTATTATTTTTTTTTATGTGTCTCTTTTAAAGTTTGATGATTGTAAACTCACATCTGCCTTTCAATTTAAACACAAATGATTTTCTGAATTTTAATTTAAAGAGAAAAACTAAAAATATTTAATACATGAATTCAAATTGCACTGGCATCTATTTTTTTGTTTGTTTCTGTGTCAAATTATTTTATTATTATTTATTTTTTTAATTCATTGTGTCTTGTAAAGTTTGACGATCTCAGAATTTGATGTGTAAAATTGTAAACTCACATCTGCCTCTTGAGCCAAATTAAACATTTCTGAATTTTAATTTATGGAGAAAATCAAACGTTAAACTCCAGCTGTTGGTCTCAGGTCCTGGACCCGGACTCGGCTGAACATCTGTTTGAGTCGGTGCTGCCAGAGATGGTCCAGTTAGTGATGAAGACTCCACAGCTCATCACCAAGGTACCAAATACTACAAATACTACTACTACTACAAATACTACAAATACTACAAATACTACAAATACTACAAATACTACAAAAACTACAAATACTACAAAAACTACAAATACTACAAAACTACTACTAACAAATACTACAAATACTACAAATACTACAAATACTACAAATACTACTACTACTACTACAAATACTACAAATACTACAAATACTACAAATACTACAAATACTACAAATACTACAAAACTACAAACTACTACTACTACAAATACTACAAATACTACTACTACTACAAATACTACAAATACTACTACTACTACTACAAATACTACAAATACTACAAATACTACAAATACTACAAATACTACAAATACTACAAATACTACAAAAACTACAAATACTACTACTACTACAAAAACTACAAATACTACAAATACTACAAAAACTACAAATACTACTACTACTACAAATACTACAAAAACTACAAATACTACAAATACTACAAATACTACAAATACTACAAATACTACAAAAACTACAAATACTACTACAAAATACTACAAATACTACAAATACTACTACTACTACTACTACAAAACTACAAATACTACAAAAACTACAAATACTACTACTACTACAAATACTACAAATACTACAAAAACTACAAATACTACAAATACTACAAATACTACAAATACTACAAATACTACAAATACTACTACTACTACAAATACAACTACAAATACTACAATACTACAAAAACTACAAATATTACAAATATTACAAATACTACAATACTACAAATACTACAACTACTACTACAAAAACTACAAATACTACAAATACTACAAAAACTACAAATACTACTACTACTACAAAAACTACAAAAACTACAAATACTACAAATACTACAAATACTACTACTACTACGAATACTACAAATACTACTACTACTACAAATACTACAAATACTACAAAAACTACTACAAATACTACAAATACTACAAAAACTACTACAAATACTACAAATACTACAAATACTACTATTACTACAAAAACTACAAATACTACTACTACTACAAATACTACAAATACTACAAATACTACAAATACTACAAAAACTACAAATACTACAAAACTACAAATACTACAAATACTACAAAAACTACAAATACTACTACTACTACAAATACTACAAAAACTACAAATACTACTACTACTACAAATACTACAAATACTACAAAAACTACAAATACTACTACTACTACTACAAATACTACAAATACTACAAAAACTACAATACTACAAATGCTACAAATACTACAAAAACTACAAATACTACTACTACTACAAATACTACAAAAACTACTACTACTACAAATACTACAATACCACAACTCCTACAACTACTACTGTTACTGCTACTGCTACTACTACTACTAT
This sequence comes from Boleophthalmus pectinirostris, assembly GCF_026225935.1. Classification (NCBI taxonomy): domain Eukaryota; kingdom Metazoa; phylum Chordata; class Actinopteri; order Gobiiformes; family Gobiidae; genus Boleophthalmus; species Boleophthalmus pectinirostris. The sequence goes on from NW_026571047.1 coordinate 32,609,058, forward strand.
GACTACTGCTGCTACTACTACTACTACTACTACTACTACTACTACTACTACTACTACTACTTCTAGTACTACTACTACTACTACTACTACTACTACTACTACTACTACTACTATTACTACTACTATTACTACTAGTACTACTACTACTACTACTACTAGTACTACTACTACTACTACTACTACTACTACTAGTACTACTACTAGTACTACTTCTAGTACTACTACTAGTACTACTACTACTACTTCTACTCCTACTACTACCTAATTTCTTTTCCGCTCTCTTCTCTCTTTGTCTTTCTCCCTCTCTCTCCACCCTCTCTTCTTTCTCCTCCTTTCACCCTCTCTCCCTCCCTCTCCTCTTCTCCCTCCCTCCCTCTCTCTCCTCTTCTCCTTCTCTCCCTCTCTCTCCTCTTCTCCTTCTCTCCCTCTCTCTCCTTCTTCGTTCTTTTCTCTCTCTTTCTCTCCCCGCTTTCCCTCTCTCCTCTTTCTCCCTCTCTCCTTCTCTCTCCTCTGTACCTGTCCTCCTTTTCTCCCCCTTCTGCTCCCTTTCTCCTCTCTTCCCTCTCATCTCTCTGTTTCTCTCCCTCTCTCTCTCATCTCTCCTCCACCTAGGTCACTTGTTTACCCTCTCCCTCTCTTTTTCTCTCCCTTCTTTGTCTTATCTCTTACCTTCTTTCCCCCCCCCTCATCCTCTCTTTCTCCTCTCTCTCTCCATTTACCCCCCCTCCTTCCCTCCTCTTACTCTCATCTGTAAATCTGTCTCTTTTTCTCTTTTTCTCTGGGGTCAGGGTCAGTCTTGAGCAGAGACTCTGAGTTTTATGTTTCTGTTTCTGTGCTTCAATCGCAGCCACTTAACCTCAACTGATTTATGGTTTTCACCACAGACACTTCATACGTCAGGACAGTTTTGTTTAGTTTTTTGTTGTTTTTTTTGGAATAAGACACAGCAGAGAAATACATTTATACTGAAAGCTCCACTGTCAGACGCCAGGCCAAGTTACAGGTTAGATCTGTGGAGAGGCGCCTGTGCTCTTTGTTAGAATGCAAGTTTTATTGATTTATTCATTTATTATTTAAAAAAAAAAGTAGTAATTAAGTAAATGCAAGGTTGAAAATGTTTATATCAAACTACTACTACTACTACTACTACTACTACTACTACTACTACTACTACTACTACTACTACTACTACTACTACTACTACTACTACTACTACTACTACTACTACTACTACTACTACTACTACTACTACTGCTGCTACTACTACTACTACTACTACTACTACTTACTACTACTACTACTACTACTACTACTACTACTACTACTACTACTACTACTACTACTACTACTACTACTACTACTACTACTACTACTACTACTACTACTACTACTACTACTACTACTACTACTACTACTACTACTACTACTACTACTATACTACTACTACTACTAGCTACTACTACTACTACTACTACTACTACTACTACTACTACTACTACTACTACTACTACTACTACTACTACTACTACTACTACTACTACTACTACTACTACTACTACTACTACTACTACTACTACTACTACTACTACTACTACTTACTACTACTACTACTACTACTACTACTACTACTACTACTACTACTACTACTACTACTACTACTACTACTACTACTACTACTACTACTACTACTACTACTACTACTACTACTACTACTACTACTACTACTACTACTACTACTACTACTACTACTACTACTACTACTACTGCTACTACTACTACTACTACTACTACTACTACTACTACTACTACTACTTACTACTACTACTACTACTACTACTACTACTGCTACTACTACTTACTTACTACTACTACTGCTACTATACTACTACTACTATACTACTACTACTACTACTACTACTACTACTACTACTACTACTACTACTACTACTACTACTACTACTACTACTACTACTACTACTACTACTACTACTACTACTACTACTACTACTACTACTACTACTACTACTACTACTACTACTACTACTACTACTACTACTACTACTACTACTACTACTACTACTACTACTACTACTACTACTACTACTACTACTACTACTACTACTACTACTACTACTACTACTACTACTACTACTACTACTACTACTACTACTACTACTACTACTACTACTACTACTACTACTACTGCTACTACTACTTACTACTACTACTACTACTACTACTACTACTACTACTACTACTACTACTACTACTACTACTATTACTACTATTACTACAACTCTTACTTCTACTTCTACTATTACTACTACTGCTATAACCAGGGTTTCATTAGGACTAAAAAAAGACCTTTACATCTGGTTAATAATCGGGACTAGACTGTATCCACAGAACTGAACCAGGACTAGAACAGAACCAAACCAGGTCTACATCAGGACTAAACTTTGCAGCCCCGGGTTTGTGACTGTGTTTGTTTATATTTGAGAGCGTCTGCAGTGACCTCCAGTTTCTCCGAGGTCTGGATGAGTCCTTCACGTAATCACCGCCAACTCGAGAGGATCCAGATTAGCTCACGGACTTCATCACCTGTTAACGAGAATAGCTCACGTCTACTCAAACCTGGGCTCTCTGTAATGGTCTTGTACAAAAAACCAAGACCAGAACTAAACCAGGACTAAACCAGATCTCAGACTAGGACTCCATTAGGACTAAACTATAACCAAATCAGGACTAAACCAGGTCTACAACTATGTCTAAACCAGGTCTAAACCAGGAATAAACTGGGACTAAACCAAATCTTAACTAGGACTACATTACAACTAAACCAGGACTGAACCAGGACTAAACCAGGACTAAAGTAGGTCTACACCAGATCTGAAAAAGTTAGGCCTTAACCAAGTCCAAAACTGGCTAGAATCTGGTTTAAACTCAGACTAAACCAGGTCTGAACAAGTTCTTAACCAGGTCTTAACCAGGTCTTAAAACTTGGACAAAATTAGGACTAAACCAGGACCAAGACTATAACCAAACCAGGACTAAACCAGGTCTACACCATGTCTGGATAAGTTTTAAACCATGTAGAAACCAGGTTGAAACCAGGTCCAAATCAGTTCTCAAACTAAGACTACATTAGGACTAAACCAGGTCTAAACAAATACCAAACCAGGACCAAAACTGGGTTTAAACCTGGACTAAACCTGGACGAGAATAGCTCAGATTTACTCAAACCCATGCTGGAGTTTGGCTCCCCATCATGGTGTTGTACAAAAAAAACAAGACCAGGACTAAACCAGGACTAAACCAGGACTAAACCAGGACTAAACCAGGACTAAACCTGGTCTTAAGTATTTCTAAACCAGAACCTAACCGGAACTAAAGAAAACTGACCCGGTATCTACACAAGGACCAATCCTCTAAACCAGGACTAACTCGGGAGTACGCCAGGTCTGAACAAATTCTAAACCAGGTTCTAAAATAGGTCTAAAGACTAAACCAGGACTAAATGAAGACTACCCTAGGTCTCCCAGATCTGAACAAGTTCTAAACCAGGTCTATATTAGTTCTAAAGACTATTTCAGGACCAACCCAGGACCAACCCAGGACTAAACCAGGACTAAACCAGGACTAAACCAGCACTAAACCAGCACTAAGCCGGGTCTAGTCCAGGTGTAAAATAGGTCTAAAGACTAAATCATGACTTTCCCAGGTCTAACCCAGCCCTCGTCTTCTCCTCCACAGCCTCTTCCTCTTCTGAAGCGAGGGATGAATCACTCCATCTCTCTGTCGCAGGAGCAGATTTCTTGTCTTCTTTCAAACGCTTTTTTCTGCACATTTCCCCGAAGAAACTCCAGGAAAACAGAATACTACAACTACCCCAACATCAACTTCTACAGGTACAACACTCGCTCCAGACCACGACATACGGAAGGAAAGCTGTTTTAAAACTCTACTGGTCGATTAAGACACCGTTTACACTGAAACGAATCCGTGTATCACCATATCAGAAACGATCTGCGTCCAGACACGTCGTTTCTGTGTCCGTAATCCTTCTCTGTCCACACAGCTTTGAGCACATTTGTTTACATTTTACAGAAACAAAACTTAAAACTGCATGACTAATTTGCATAAACTGAGCGCTCAAAAAAAACAGCTCGTTATTGTGTCGCTGATGTGGTTCAGTTTCTGTCAGACTAAAGGACACAGTGACTCAGTGGAATATGAGTGTTGTTTCTGTGACAGAGGGGTGTTCTGCTGATGGTGAGTCTGTTCTGTGTTTCTGTCGTGTTGGAGATGGTTCATGTTAAACTTTTCAGAGATTAAACGTCTGCAGGTTGAACACACAGACACACGTTTATATGAATGGACAGATATTCTAGCCTCTTAGTGTTTTGGCGGTGAATTACTTCGCGGTGCATTGACCTACATCAGAGTATCAGCGTTTTCAGGCGTCCACACTGTACTCAGATGAACTCGTGGAGCTGGAGGCACCAGATCGTTCCGTCTCTGGAGCTGTTTTCAGTCGGATTAGTGTGAACGAACACTGCACCCACAACGAAAACGACTCAAATACGAACTAGTGTTGACAAGGCCTGAGATACTTGAAGATGAAAAAAAAAATTACCTAATTGTCTCCCTCTGATCTGATCTTACTGTTTTGATTTAATAAAAATTAATTAATTAAATTCTGAATAAAAATTAATTCCTCTTTAAAAAGACCATTTAAACACTTAATTCCTATTGAAAATGATTATTAAAAATTAAACTTAAAGGTTGTATAGAGGATTTTCCAAGGAACGAGAAATCCATCGACTGTTTGTCCTTTTTCAAATGTTGTGCATGCGTGAAACCACCTCCCCTCCCCTACAGCTCCCTGCGTAAAAACGCCTTCTTCCGCCTCCTCTTTACGCCAGAAACAGGTTTGTTTACAGCCGGTGCTGCACATGACTTGTAAACAACTAACTACAGTGTTGGTTAGGCAAGGCGGAGAAGTGAGGAACGGGGGGAGCGGGTGTGCGGTGCGGACATTTCGTTCGCGGACGAGAAGTGAGGAGCAGGGAGAAGAGCGGAGCAGGGAGAAGAGAGAGGAGAGGGGAGTAGTGCGCGGAGATTCCGTGCCCGGAGAAGTGAGGAGCAGGGGGAAGAGCGGAACGGGCAGCGGGGAGAGGAGCAGGAAAGGGGTGCAGAGAAGAGTGCGCGGAGATTCAGTGCGAATGAACTAGCTACAACACGCAGCAGCAAGCGGACTCTTTCTTTGCCTTGAAAATTACGTTTTCAGACATAGGATATCGCTTTCGTGTCCTGAAAAACGTTTGTCTCGCTCTTGGAAATAAAGTACGTTTTCATAATAAGCAGAAGTTTCCTGTCCAGGAGTAATTTGTGGACCAGTGAGTCAGTCTTTAGACCCTGCGTCTGCTTCAGTTGCGCCATCGCTGGAATGAATCTTCAAGAATCACCTTAGTTTGGCTTCGCTGCTTTTCCCCTTGTCTTCTTCTTTCAGCGACCTCAAAAACTGACTTTCTTTTGCGGCGAACTGCTCCTGGATTCTTGTCGCCATTGCAACAAACTTTGTGCGAACTGTGAGGAAGATATAGGTAAAAAAAAGCCGCTAAGAACTGTTGCGTTGGTGGAGTAAACAGCGTCTGTGCGTCTTGCGTCTGTGGACTGTGTGACAGTCGTACGTAAACCACGTACCGGCGGCGCAGGCAAGTCAGTTACACTAGAAACGTAGGGAGATTGATTGACAGCCTGTCAGCTCACAGATAACGAGGCAGTGTCGTTATCTATTGGCAAATGTTTAGCCCCACCACGTCCAGAGTTGATGAATTTTTATTCTCTTTTTTTTGGTCATCATAATTACAAGGCTACTGCATCTTTATAATCTATCACTGACAACTTGAAACAAAAAAAACAAAAACAAAATCCTCCATACAACCTTTAATTTAGAAGTAAGTGGGTGGTTTATTCTGATTTTAAAGCCAAATTAATTTATTTCTCAATCATGTAAAAGTTTATTCTTCTTAAAAATAATGTCGGTTGTTCATGCTCGTTGTGTCGCCCTTCGATCCGGCTCCACCAGTCGTGGCTTCGGACTTTCCTCCACGTCTCTTTGGATTTGTGAGCGGGATGTGGGCTGAGGTAGATCAGCCTCACGCTCAGTTTGTCTTCTTCCTCCTTCTCCGACGCTCTTCCCTTCTCCTCCTCAGCCGACAGACGTAAAGTGTGATGAGAGAATTCTCCAGCTGCTTCGCAATTATTATTGGAACGACTGCGGAAAAAGTTTGGATCGTGTTTGTGTCCGTGGAGTAACGACAAACCGAGACGACAGAAAAGCCGGGAGCAGCTGAAGTGTTTGTTTTCTTCCGGTCGACGTAAATACATTTGTGTCTCTGTCCAATCAGAACCTTCCCCACCTCCAGACGCTGAGTGGAATTAAATAAAGACGATTTAACGTGTTTTCCATGTAAACTTCAATTCGGATTTATTGTCTCCATGTAAATTCGAAGGAGAATAAATCAGAACTATTAACTCTGAAGTGAAAAACATCATGTAAACGTGGCCATTATGATTTGACAAATAAAAATGTAAGAAAACGCCTTTATTTTGTTTAAATCATGTTTAAAGTAGAAGAAAAAATGTGTTTCTGGCGTAAATTATGTCGACGTCTTCAAAAATAGAACACAATATAATAATTTATACGGTGCGTGTATTATGGTGGACATCAATAACTCAGCTTTATCTATGGTGTTTCCAGAAGCTTCCTTCCTGCGCTCTGGGTTCTGTTTGTTGTGAATGAAACTCTGATGTGGACAGATGTCTTTGGCCTTGTCCCTGTCACTGCGGCCATCTTTAAATCGTCCTTAATCTGATTCTGCTCCGTTTGAGTCGTTACAGAGATGCCAGAGCGATAGGCCCGAGTACACACAGCTCCGACGACCCATACTGCATTACTTTAGTGTCTCTGAGAAGGATAAAGAAATGTGGTGTCCAGGGGAATTTAAAGAGCCACTTAATGCCAAAATCACTTTTTTTCTATTGATTAGCTGTGTAAATTGGTTTAAAATAGAAATGTATCCTCTTTACGAAGCGGAGGGACCACATCACTCCTGTTCTTAAATCCCTGCATTGGCTCCCTGTACAGTTTAGAATCCAATTTAAAACTATAATGATTGTTTTTAAGAGTCTTAGGCTACGTTCAGACTGCAGGGCTTAACACTCAATTCAGATTTTTTTGTGAAATCCGATGTTTTTGCGAGGTCGTTCACATTTCCAATTAAATGTGACTTGTATGTGACTCCAGTGTGAACATTAAACGGCCCAAAAGTGTCCCACATGTGACACTGGAGACACGACGACGTCAACCGCAGTGAGCGTCTCTGTGTTTACAGAAGTTGTCCAAACATGGACGCAGCATCGAGCACCTGGAGATTTTAAAGTTCCTCTGGTACCGGAACCAGAACATGAACAACTTACTTGTTTTAAGGAGGAGATTGAGAAGGAGAAGGACGAGGTTTTTGGTCGTGGTGTTTTGTGGGACAGCGGCAGCGACGTCCATCGAAAGGAACATGTGGATGTGGAGACGGAGCCAAGAGTGGTGAGTGGTGATGTGCTTCACTTCAGTGTCATGGAGTTTATTAACAATTTTCTCCTACTTCAGCGCAGAATAGTGACGTTTGTGTCTTGTTGATAACGTGTAGGTGGATGAATGCACTTTGGCCGTTCACACTGAAGTCACATGTCAAAAGATCAGATATGTATCGGTTTTAGGAGCACATATCCAAGTGTCCTGGGTCACATTTGAAAAAATCGGATCTGTGTCATTAAAAGATCAGATGCAGGTCACATAGGGGCCAAAAAATTGGATTTGGGTCACTTCTGAACGTAGTCTTAATGTCCTGGCACCTTCCTATGTATTTGAACTCCTTCAGCCCCATGTCCCGTCCAGAGGTCTGGGCTCTGCAGACCAGCACCTCCTGGTTGTTCTCAGGACAAAATAAACCAAAAAATACTCTTGGCGATTTATTGATACAGCATGATATCGATACTCTACCCTCACATTAAACGATATGATATAACGATATTTTGATATTTTTGCACACCCCTGATTATAATGTAGTTTCCTCATCACAAATAGACCTGAAGTTGTGTTTTGTTTTGTTTCATTCACATGTTCAACACACAAACCCTGCAGATTTTGACTTTAGAACAGAAAAACAGAAAACACTCTGTTCCACCTTGTGATGTCATGTGGTAATACAGGAAGTGCTCCACTGTGTTTTTAAACTCCACACACGTTCACTAGAATCATTTGGATCATTTCAGCTCTGGAATTGCCAATTTCTACTAAATAAAGTCTCCAGCTCTGTTTTTGATGAGGAAACAAAATTAGATCATGGTTTAAAACTCAAAGTAATATAGGTAAAGTAAATATTTAAAAGTTTCCCATTTTAAATTTCAAAATAATCCTGTAATTTTCTTCAGTGACTCTTAAGTACCAGTACCAGTACCTTAACCTTTGGGCTCTTACATCACTCGGTCTCAGTACTTCCTCTCTGCGCTCTTATATAAGCCCGGGGATCGGTCTCTTTCTCCGTTGACGTTAGTTGGTTTTGAGTCCGTCTCTGCAGTGTCCACTTAAACACTCAGGGCCTCGGGGGAAGATCCGAGCTTTGTCCTGTAAAAGAATCCAAATGAAAGAGCCAGATGCCCCGGAGCCACGCAGCGTCCCTCACTTTACTGTGTCACATGTACAGACACAGAGGGGTTTGTGTGAGTTACACCCGACCAGAGGAAAAGTATGAAACATGTGAACAGGAAGTGCAGGAGAAACTTTAAATATATTTACAACTGCAGGAATATTAAAAGTTCTGATTGAAGATACAGTGTGAATCTGTATATCATTTTTTGTTAATTTGTTTTTCAAAATAAAACAAAAAATCAATAAGAAAACGAAAAAAATATGTATATATATATTTATGTGTGTGTGTGTGTATATATATATATATATATATATATATATATATATATATATATATATATATATATATATATATATATATATATATATATAATATATATATTCTTCATTATTTGTCTCCAAAAACCAAAATGAAAAAAAAAAAAACAGATAACGATTCATTTTTTTCATTTTTCGATTTTCTGTTTAAATGACAAATGGAAAAAAACGGATAACTGTCATTTTCTGTTTACGTGACTTCCATGACTGCGATGCCGGACTTTGGCACTGCATACGGACTGAACCAGGACTGATCCAGGTCCGAGACCAGACCGGGGCCAGAGCGGGACTGAGACCAGGACCAGACCGGGACTGAGACCGGAGTGGGACCAAGGCAGACTCCGAGCTTTGACTCCGAGCCTCGGCGGGGTCCAAGCCTCAGCTTTGAGCTCCGGCCCTGCTGTGGGCTCTGAGCCTCCGGTCTGGTCCCGGTCTGGTCTCGGTCTCAGTCCCGCTCTCAGTCCCGGTCTTAGTCCCGGTCTTAGTCCCGGTCTCAGTCTGGTCCCGGTCTGATCCCAGTCTGGTCTCGGTGTGGTCCCGGACCTGAATCAGTCCTGGTTCAGTCCGTATGCAGTGTAAAAGTCCGGCATCGCAGTCACATAAGTCACGTAAACGTCCGTTCTGTTCCTCGTCGGCGTGGAGTGATGAGTGTGTCTGTGGGTGTTTTTCATTTGTGTGTTCTGTTGGTGGTGCGGCTTTGTAGTTTACTGAAGTCGTGTTGGGACACCCGAGTGGATTCGTGTATGGGGCGCTCTGGATTGCGGGGCGCAGTTGTTTTTTGATGGGGTTAGAGGCTTAAGAGCGCGTCTAGTATAACACACAAACACACACGGAGCAGACAGCGACCGCACAGCGAAACACACCCACAGACACACTCATCACTCCACGCCGACGAGGAGCGGAACGGAGGAACGAACCGAAAAAGCGAGTGCAACGTGCCTCCCTACACGCCACAACTGAACAAAGCCCAGAGTCACCGTGAACACCACAAACAAACAAAACCACTCACCCATCACACTGTTGTGTTTCCTTTAATGTCCCACGCTGTTTATTTGTGGAAAAAATTTGAAAATAGACCATTTAATGACGGAGCGCTTTATAATCCAGAGCGCTTAATAGTGCAGAAAATACGGTAATTTCTTTGTGCTTAATAATGTTTTTTAATACATATAAGTGTACGTTTTAGTGTAAAATAACAATACCAAGGTTTGCAAATGTCTTACCACTTTATTTTCATGCACATAAAAACTCACCCAGCTTGTTTTCACTTACATTTCTAAGTAGATTTTTCTATTTATTTGCGTTCCATAGAGGTCGCTCTGTGCCCCCCGAGGACCACTTACTCAAAATGGTGGTTTCCTTAGTGCCCTTCTCTCCTCCTCCTCTTCTTCCTCTTCTTCCTCTTCTTCTTCTCGTCTTCCTCTTCATTTTTGTCGCTCTTTGTCCGAGTGCCGTGAAGTGGTGCACGTATTAAACTGTAGATGGATGATCGCCCGGGGCCGAACGCGCCATAGAAAAGTCCCGTCATAATGGAGCGAATGGGAGTGAGTGAGAGCTGAACTAATCTGGATCAAAAGTTAAAGCTTCACTGAACTCACATGGGACCACACTTTCAGAGTTTAGTGCGAGGAAGCAGGAGGGCGGCTTTGTAATTTAAGTTTATTTATTTTCCCGATATAAAAATCGAAAATTAACTGTATAACGTTTAGAAAAGCGAGCAATCATAAAGAGGGATGTTATGTGGAGTTTGCATTAGGGATGGACAGTCGATGAAATTTCATTAATCGATCGTTGGAAGAATTAACGATTGATTATCAATTCATCATTAATGTTTTTATATTAAAATGATCATCATTATTATTACTACTAATCTGCATAAATAAACTCAACTTTACAACATATAAACCATAATCACTCTAGAGCCACATCAGCCCGTTATTAACACATTATAATGTGTTTAATGCAGCTTTGTGCAAGTCTCACTGAAACTAATCTTAAAACCTCATGGCTCATTTGCATAAACTAAGGCTGCGTTCAGACTGCAGCCTGAAGTGAACCAAATCCAATTTTTTGGCCTCTATGTTCCTATATCTGATCTTTTAATGACAGTCTAAACGACACAGATCCGATTTTTTCAAATGTGACCCAGGACACTTGGATATGTGCTCCTGAAACCGACACATATCTGATCTTTTGACATGTGACTTCAGTCTGAACGGCCAAAGTGCATTCATCCACCTTCACGATATCAACAAGACACAAATGTCACTATTCTGCACTGAAGTAGGCGAAAATTGTTAATGAACTCTGTGTGACTGAAGCGAAGCACATCACCACTCACCACTCTTGGCTCCGTCTCCACATCCACACGTTCCTTTCAACGGACGTCGCTGCCGCTGCCCCACAAAACACCACGACCAAAAACCTCGTCCTTCTCCTTCTCAATCTCCTCCTTAAAACAAGTAAGTTGTTCATGTTCTGGCTCCGATACGAGAGGAACTTTAAAATCTCCAGGTGCTCGATGCTGCGTCCATGTTTGGACAACTTCTGTAAACACAGAGACGCTCGCTGCGGTTGACGTCGTCGTGTCTCCAGTGTCACATGTGGGACACTTTTGGGCCGTTTAATGTTCACACTGGAGTCACATACAAGTCACATTTAATTGGAAATGTGAACGACCTCGCAAAAACATCGGATTTCACAAAAAAATCTGAAGTGAGTGTTAAGCCCTGCAGTCTGAATGTAGCCTTAGTGTGAAAAAAAACAGCTCGCTCCTTGTGCCCTGATGCAGTTCAGCCTCTGTCGGACTAAAGCAGGCATGTCCAAACTACGGCCCGTGGGTCAAAATGCGGCCCTCAGACACATTTTTTCTTGGCCCTCAGGCTTCCAGGTGAATTGACCCAAATGACCTTGCATCAATTAAAAATGAACTTTTTACTGCAGGTTTGTTGAAAATCTACTATGACAAAATTAATATTTAATATTTAGTGTGTGGTTTTAAGGATTTTAGCATGAATAAAGACTGATGGCTCATTCTAACGTGTTAAACATGCACATATTTCAATTATTCTCTGTATTGAGCATCAGTTTATGGCCCTCTGCTTCATCTGTGTTTACATATGTGGCCCTTGATGAAAAAAGTTTGGACACCCCTGGACTAAAGGACACGACTGTTGAATGTTAAACTTTTCAGAGATTATACGTCTGCAGGTCGTACGTTTAGACCTTTTATATGAATGGAGATATATTCTAGCCCATTAGCGTTTTGGCGGTGAATTACTTCATGGCGCACAGACCTCGACGCAGTTCTATTAATCAAAAACGACGGCGACAAGGTGACGGCGGCGGTGCGCTTTGAACTATAATTCGCCCTTTAAGATGAGGCCTTTGTGCAGGCCAAATAGGAGTCAGGTTTGTGGAGATGCAAGACCAGTTTCAGACCAATAAACACAACGAAAATGAAGATAAAAACACTCAACTCCCAAATAAAATATCCTGAAGTAATAACAATAAAATATATAGTTTAATAGTTTTAAATAACCTCACTATTGTCCTCGTATATGGACTCAAAAAGACTTCCTATAAATGGGTAAGAACTGTTACGACAAAAAAAACAAGATGGGTTTGACTCCCGGGTCTTTCTGTGTGGAGTGTGCGTGTTCTTCCTGTGTCTGGGTGGGTTTCCTTTGTTTTCTACAGACAATAAAGTGCATCCTGATTGAATTTAAATGTTCTTATTTTGTGTTTTCAGGTTGTTTGAGGGTTCGTCGTCCAGAAAGATCGAGAAACTGAAGACTCTGATGTGTTACTTCAAAACCGTGACAGAACAGAGTGAGTGAGGCGGCCATTTTGAAATCAGTAACGTTTGTAAATATGTTTTAAAAAGTCTCTCATTTGACATTTAATTACGATTTCAGTGCCAAATGGACTCGTAACGTTCACACGGAGACGTTTGGAGAATCCGGTCCACTGGAGAAGGTACAGTGTGGCTAAAGCTAACAGGCTAACACGCTAACGAGCTAACATGCTAACACGCTAACGAGCTAACACGTTTATTTTTCTTCCATATTTTACCGACATTAACAGTTGCCTTAAATATGAAGTTACATGTTCGAATGTTGATTTATTCATATCTTTGGGTTTCAGAATGATGAAAAATTAAGTGCGTCGTCATAGCAACTAACAATTTAAAACTTTTGAATGGTGAAAAGTCCTCGAAATGTTGCCTATAACAGGAAGCTGAACCACATTAAAAAAGTAAAAGTTTCCGTTTTGTGTTTTGGTTCTCTAGATAATTATCCAGTCACTTTGCCAAATGGTAAAACTAAAAACTAAAAATTTGTAATTAATCCAAACCAACTTTCTTTGATGTGATGAATCTTCAGTATTTGTGGTTTTCATCCATGTTCTTCTGTTTATCCGGGGTCGGGTCGTGGGGGAAGCTCTAAGCGACGAGTGAGACCAGGTCGTTGTTTTGCGAGTCTCAAGTAAGTCTCAAGTCTTTGACCTCAAGTCCGAATCCAGTCCTAAGTCAAAGACAGGCAAGTCCAAGTTGAGTCTCGAGTCATTGTCCCCATTGTCATCCCTCTGTATAAGAAGGGGGACCGGAGGGTGTGTTCCAACTCCAGGGGAATCGCACTTCTCAGCCTCCTCGGTAACGTCTATTCCAGGGACTGGAGAGGAGAACCTGGCCAATAGTCAAACCTCGGATCCAGGAGCAGCAGCGTGGTTTTTGTCCTGGCCGTGGAACACTGGACCTCTACACGTGTCTGATGTTGTCCTGTTGGCTTCATCAGACCAGGACCTGCAACACTGGGGCGGTTTGCAGTCGAGTGTGAAGCGGCTGGGTCGCTGGATCAGCTCTTCCAACTATGAGGCTGTAGTTCTCAACCGGAAAAAGGCGTCTTGTCCTCTCTGGGTGGGTGGAGAGTCTCTGCCTCAAGTGGAGGAGTTCAAGTATCTCGGGGTCTTGTTCAGGAGTGAGGGGAGGACGGAACGTGAGATTGACAGGTGGATCGGTGCAGCGTCGGCAGTGATGTGGTCGTTGTATCGGACCGTTGTGGTGAAGAGGAGCTGAGCTGAAAGGCGAAGCTCTCGATTTTACCGTCTGTCTATGGTCATGAGCTCTGGGTAATGGCCGAAAGGACGAGATCAGATACAAGCGCTCGAAATGAGTTTTCTCCGCAGGGTGGCTGGGCGCTCCCTTAGAGATAGGGTGAGGAGCTCAGTCACACGGGAGGAGCTCGGAATAGAGCCGCTGCTCCTTCACGTGGAGAGGAGCAGCTGAGGGGAGGGCATCTGTTCTAATGCCTCTTGTTCCAGGCATGTCCCAATGGGAGGAGGTCCGGGACACACTGGAGGGACTGTGTCTCTCGTCTGGCCTGGAAACGCCTCGGGGTTTCCCCTGGAGCTGGAGGAAGTCTGGGAGTCCCTACTTGGACTGATGCCCCCCCGACCTGGCCCAGGATAAGCGGAAGAACATGGATGGATGGATGGATGAATAATATACTCATAAATAATATATATATTATTAATATGCAAATTAGAAGGCTTAAAACTCAAAATCCAGCTTGGTAAACTAAATATTCTGAATCAGCACCCTCAAATTATGTAAAAAAATGGTTTACCGACTTTGCCTCAAATTTGCCGTTAGGACTTCCCTTCTGTGAAAATACTCCTAGTCTAACAGATGTGAGCTTTAATAATTACGTGATTTTATGTTTGTTTTTCAGTTCTCAGAAGCAGCTGACCAGACTCCACGTCACATGTGAAGGCACCATTGAAGACGACGGACACGGGATGCTGCAGGTTTGTAAACGTCAAAATAAAATAATATTTGAAATGGATAAACCTCAAAAAATATTGTGCAAATCCGTGAGCTTTAAACTGTGTAATCCTGTAGAGTTCTTTCTGCATTTGAGGCTCGAATATTCTGAAAGTGTTGATTTTGTGCCCTGAGATCACAGAGGTTCATGTCAGTTGGGAGTTTTTTGTGCTAAAATTGAACTAGGATTCCCTCAGAGATGTTTCCACGTTCGGACTCCACACTGTGCAGCGAGGAGGCAGCGAGGAGGCAGCGAGGAGCCTTCAGACCGACACAGCTCTGGGACCGCAGACGAGAGGCCGGGGTCACCGACTCTGAGCCCGTTTCACTCTTTATTTCCACTACTCCATCTCTCCGTCCTCTCTCCATCCTTCCCTTTCTCTCTTCTCCACTTTCCAATCTTTCCCTTCTCTGTTCCTTCTTTTCCTCACTCCCTCTCTCCTCTGAGCCGGTTTCACTTTATTTTACACTACGCCATCTCTCTATCCTCTCTCCCTTTCTCTGTTCCCTACTTTCTTTCCCTCACCCTTTTTCCTCCTTCTCTCTCTCTCTCTGTCTGTCTTTGTCTCTCTCTCACCCCCCTCTTTCTTTCTTTCTTTCTCTCTGTCTCACTCTCAGTCTATCTTCACCTTAGTCTCTATTCCTTCTCTCCCTCCCCCTCTCTCCCCCTCTCAGCCTGTTTCACAATTTCCGCTACTTCATCTCCCCCATCTCTCCATCCTCTCTCTCCATCCTTCCCTTTCTCTCATCCCCACTTTCTCTCTCTCGCTTCCTCTCTCATTTGTTTCACACCCCCCACTTTCTTTCTTTCTTTCTCTCTCTCTCTCTATCTTCACCTCTGTCCCTTCTCTTTCTCTCCCCCTCTCCTCCTCTGAGCCTGTTTTACTGTTTGTTTCCACTACTTCACCTCCCCCCTCACTCCATTCTCTCTCTTCCTTCCTCCCTTTTTCACTCTCTCTCTCTCTCTCTCTCATTTGTTTCATACCTCTTACTTACTTTCTTTCTTCCTCTTTATCTTCACCTCTCCACCTCACTTATTTCCACTACTTCACCTCCCCCCTCTCTGTCCTCTTTCCCCTCTTTCCTTCCTTTCCTTTCTCTCTTCCCCACTTTCTCTTTCTTTCTGCTTCTCTTTCCCCCTCTCTCCTTCCCTCGCCCTCTTTTTCTCTCTCTTTCCTTTCTCTCCAACCCCCCCACTTACTTTCTTTCTCTCTCCCTCTCTTCTCTATCCCTTCTCTTCCTCCTCCCCTCACCTTCCTCCTTCCTGACGACGCTACATTTCTTTCTTCCACTCTGTCTTCTCTCTTTCTCTTTTCTCTCTTTCTCTTACTCAATCTACTGTCATTTGTATCATTCCTCTCCCTATTCCTTTCCTTCTTTATTTATTTTTCTTTCTCTCTCCCTTATTTTTTCTTGTTTCTGCACTTTTCTCTCTCTATCTCCAACCCTCCTCTGTCTCCCACTCCTTCTCTCTCTTCCTCTTTGTCTCTTTTCTCTCCAACTGTATCTCTCCTCACCTCTTTCCTCTCTTTCCTCATATCTCTCTTTCCTCCTTCCTCCCCTTCCTCTATCACTCTCTCTTTTTCTTCCACTTTTTCACCTCTCCTTGCTTCCTCTCTCGTCTTTCTACCCTACTTTCTTTTTTCTCTCTTATCTTCTCGCTCTCTCTCTTAAATCTCTCCTTCTCTTGTCTCTCTTCTCTCTGTTCCCCTTCTTTCTTGCTCTTTATTTCTTTCTATCTTTCTCTTTACTCTTCTCTCCCTCATCCTTCCTTCTTTCTATTCGCCTCTGCTGTTACCCACTCTTTATTTCTCTCTCTCTTTCTCCCTCCTTCTCCATCTCTCTCTTTCCTTTCTTCATTGTCTCTTTCTTTCTTTCCTTCTTTGTTTCTCTCTCTCCCCTCTTCTCGTTTCTCTCCCCCTCCTTCTCTATTTATCTCTCCCTCTTTCTCTCTCTGTCAGGTCTCGCGCTCTTTTCCGTCCCTTTTGTTTGTGGCCCTGACAGCTCCGAGTCCCGAGGGTTAGCGCCGGATTGATGGACAGAGGAGACGGAGGAGAGGAGAGGAAGAGGGGGAGGAAGAGGAGGAGGGGGAGGAGGAGGAGAGGAGGAAGAGGAGATGACAGGCTGTCAGAAGGACCACAGGCTCGACACTGTCCCAAAGAGCAAAGAGAGGAGAGAGACAGACAAATATTCAGATGCAAAACTGAAATAAACCAGTGTGAGCTGTTTTTAAAGGACCAGATTATACTTTTTTCTGATCTGTTTTAATGTTGTTTCTTCATCACAAACAGATCTGGAGTTAGAGGTGGGAGAGATCTCGATATTTAGAATATATTGAGATATTTTTTAAACACTAAATGGATTCTGACACATCGTATTACCTTATTTTCCGGGCTATTAGACGCGCTCTTAAAGGTTGTATAGAGGATTTTCCAAGGAACGAGAAATCCAGCGACTGTTTGTCCTTTTTCAAATGTTGCGCATGTGTGAAACCACCCCCCCTCCCCTTCAGCTCCTACGTAGAAACGCCTCCTCCCTCCTCCTCTTTACGCCAGAAACAGGTTTGTTTACAGCCGGTGAACTGCACATGACTTGTAAACAACTAACTACAGTGTTGGTTAGGCAAGACGGAGAAGTGAGGAGCAGGGGAGAAGAGCGGAACGGGCAGCAGGGACAGGAGCAGGAAAGGGGTGCAGAGAAGGTTGCGCGGAGATTCAGTGCGAATGAACTAGCTACAACACGCAGCAGCAAGCGGACTCTTTCTTTGCCTTGAAAATTACGTTTTCAGACATAGGATATCGCTTTCGTGTCCTGAAAAACGTTTGTGTAGCTCTTGGAAATAAAGTACGTTTTCATAATAAGCAGAAGTGACCTGTCCAGGAGTAATTTGTGGACCAGTGGTTCAGTCTTTAGACCCTGCGTCTGCTTCAGTCGCGCCATCGCTGGAATGAATCTTCCAAGAATCACCTTAGTTTGGCTTCGCTGCTTTTCCCCTTGTCTTCTTCTTTCAGCGACCTCAAAAACGGACTTTCTTTTGCGGCGAACTGCTCCTGGATTCTTGTCGCCATTGCAACAAACTTTGTGCGAACTGTGAGGAAGATATAGGTCAAAAAAAGACACACGGAGCAGAAAGTGACCGCACAACGAAAAACACCCACAGGACGCACTCGTCACTCCACGCCGACGAGGAACGGAACGGAGGAACGAACCGAAAAAGCGAGCGCAACGTGCCGCTTTAACTGAACAACTGAGTCACTGCGAACACGCCGACAATCCGTTGGTCCCAGACACACCCTCCCTACATGCCACAACTGAACAAAGCCCAGAGTCACCGTGAACGAACAAACAAACAAAACCACTCACCCATCACACTGTTGGATTTCATTTAAAGTCCCACACGGTTTATTTGTGATAAAAGTTTGAAAATAGACCATTTAATGACAGTGCGTCTTATAATCCAGAGCGCCTGATAGTGCGGAAAATACGGTATAAGTCGCACTTTTTGGGGAAATTTATTTTATAAAATCTGAGACCAGGAACCAACATTTTATCTTGAAAGGCAAGTTCTAGTAATAACAATAGAACAGAGAACAACAGGCCGAATAGGTGTTAAAATGGTAACGTAACAGTTATTCAGATAATTATAACATAAACAACAGAACAAGTTTACCAAACTCAGGATCTCACTCCAAATCACTAAATCCATTCAATTCTTCATCCTCTGTGTCACTTCTGCACAACCTCCTGAGATAAACCGTAGATCCATGAGGTAAACAGAGCGTCGCTTCCTCTTCTGTGTCGCTGTCGTCAGACTCAGCATCAGTTCCAGTTAGAATTATTCGGGTCTTTCTGAATCCCGACAGGATGGTTTCGGTGTCACTGAAGTCCAGGCTTTGTGTTTGTCCAGGAAAGTTTCATGGTGCATCCTCCCGTTTACCGTGAAGCTGTGTTCACCGCCCCCGCTTTCCCACAGTCCCTCACAAGTTTCTCGCTCATTCCTAAACTTTCTTTCTGCTGCTCGATTACAGTTTTCGGTTGAATATTTCACTACTTGCAGCAGGACAGCGGCTCTTTCTGCACCCACATTCACATTCCTAAACCACATTCACCAAGACAGGGAGGAAATTACACCACGATCTGCCGATGGATCGTGGACGCCTGGACTAAGGATCAGTCTCAAGTGTCGTCCGTTTGTTTCGCTTTATGTGCCTTATAATCCGGTGCAACTTATACTCTTATAGTTATAGTTGAAAATGTGAAATGTGGGACCAGCCTCTCACATCAGATCTGCACATCGTATCAGATTTGTGAAGTTGTAGTGTACAGTTTTTATGGAGAATTGTCGTGCGGGAACATGGGTGAAGCAGGCTTTTGGGTGGAGCTTTGTACAAAATCTTGCTGCCAAACGTAGGAAGGGTTTGAATAGGGCCCAGGAGAGATTGCTAAATTACTCAAACATGCATGGACGACTCTAAAACCTCTTCAGACGTGTTTGTTGATGAGGAACGACGTCAGAACATGGTAGAAAATACCTTTTTCCAACACTTTCAGCACCTATAAGTCACTCTCTTGTCCCAACTATGCTCTAGTCTTCAGTTTTGTTTTGTTTTTTTATTACTTGAGCCAGTTATCGCGTCCATTTCATCCACGTTTCTCTTGAGAATCCCCAGAGAACAATGTCATTTCTCCTCTGGTATTTGTCACCAGAGGAAAGCCATTTACGATCAGGTCCGGGGTCCGGGGGTCTTGTTGTTGTTGTTGTTGTTTTATTTTGACAGGTTTTTGACAGAGCGAAGGTGAAAGGGCTGCGGGTGACTCTTACGTTAGTGTTCCGTATAAAAACACAGCATTTAGCGCCGAAGCGAGGAGCAAAACATCACAGCAGAGCCTCAGAACGGAAACGCTTACGGCCGCTAACACGACTGAGATGGATGAGGACTTCAGACCGTGTCGCTTTAGGTCTGGATAAAGTGCATTTGTACTTGTCCAAGCTGCAAATGTTGGTTATTTTAAAGATGCATTGCGTAAATTTTCTGGTAGGGAGTTCATCAACTGTTTGTGTCCATGGAGATGTTAACGTAGGATGTTAAATATAGACCTTTTCCACAAATGTCTGGAAGTGCAGCGCTGTAGGTTTGCAGAACTTCCGGTTAATGGTTTTCTGTGATAAGGTTTGGTTAGGTTTGGTTTGGTCGCTTTCTTCGTACCTGTAGGTAAATTAGCTTTGCACATTTGAGAGGCTGGTCCCACATTTCACATTTCACATTTCATTCATCCACAAAACACGTATAAAAACATAATTACAAAATAAAGTGTTACAGAGCTCCGGTGCAGAATGGTTTGTTCTATAAACAGTTAGTTAAATCAGTGGTGTTCACACTTTTCCATCATGTGAGCTACTTACAAAATGACCAAGTCAAAATGATCGACCTAATACAAAGCCAAACAAACTGCACTGAAACACTCTGTGCCCCTTTTTTGGACCCTCACCCACAGTTTGAGAACCTCTTCTTTAAGAGAACTTCCTCTGGCACTTTACACAAAACTGTGAAAAAAGTGAAGGAAGATTTTTAAACCTGTTTTTTAAAGTTCCAAACTGGAGTTACATTCTTTTCTGGTTTTGCAGTGATATTTACCAGCCTCTGCACGTTTACCAAACCAAACGCACATCGTGACAAACACAGATGCATTTGTGCACTTTTGTTAGACAAACTTCAGCCAAATGTGGCAGTAGGTCTGTTCTGTAGATCCGCTCTATGCTGTAGACCTGCTTTGTGCCGACACTGGAACACAAAGACTCGTTTTTGCTTCACGTTTCGTCTTGCTCTTCTAACTAGTATCAAACTAGTATCAAAATCAGATAATAGATCAGGGGTCTGCAGCCTTTTTTCTCCAGTGAGCTCCTTTACAAAACAAAAATGCCAGAGAGCTGCTGTAACAATGTCAGCAGTCACAAAGAAACTGAGTAAATATAAGATCCACGGCCTTAGATATGGAACAGTTCGATGCTTATAAAACATAAACTATTATCCATTTATCGGTGCACCAAGTTAGGAATCAAAATGACACATCTACACTGGTAATTAATCAAACTGTACTTATTATGCACAATAAAATAGATCTAATGTCATACTGTGGAACATTTTCAGGCAAAGCGATAGGATCTAGCTGAGGTTTTGAATTTCAATTAAGAATGAAAAAGAATAAAATGGGAAAACAGTTTGTAATTTATTGTTCTGTTTTAGTGCCAAACAAAAAACAGAAAAAAAACCCATATTTCTTTATTTCCAATGTTTAATTTAAAGTTTATTTCAAATCACAGCAAGGAGTTCAGCAATAACTTTCTAAGACACGAAAGTAAACGCGTTGTTATAAAAGACGAGGTCATGTTTGTCCACAAAACTGCAACGATTTTTCAGGTGAGAAATTCCCGTCGCAAATAAACCAGAGAGAATAAAATATCAAAATTAAAATAGGCACCAAGACTGTTTTTTGATTAAATACTGTTTTGGAAATGGAGGTCGAAATCTGTTTTTTTGTTTGACATTAAAACAGAATAATGAATTAAAAATAGTTTTTCCATTTTGTTGTTTTTCGTTCTTAATTGAAATTCAAAAACACGAATGGTACATGGGCCGATCTACACTGATAAAAGATAAGATTTTGTTTTGAATTGTTAATTTCTATGGTAACAGTGCTTAGAAATAATTATTTATAATAGAATTTCTTAAACAATAAAATATTCTGTCCTTATATAGAAAAAATGTGGTTGTATCTGTAGTTTAGACTTTTACAAACACGTTCTGAAATACCCTGGGTGAATTTTCTCCACATCTGCTCAGACATACAAGAATAATTTAATAAACAACTTTACTGTCCCGTTTCCAAACTAACTTTTCACGTCACTTTTCTTTTCCAGGTGGATTTTGCTAATCAGTTCGTGGGAGGAGGCGTCATCGGCTCGGGTTTGGTCCAAGAGGAAATCCGGTTCCTGATAAACCCGGAGCTCATCGTGTCCAGACTCTTCACCGAGGCCCTGGATCACAACGAGTGTCTCGTCATCACAGGTATTTTAAAGCTCGATCCTAGATGTTTCCTATTGGCCGGTCTCATCTGTGGTTTACACTTAACAAATAAAAAAGATGAGGTTTGGAAGAGGATAATTCTGACCAATCAGATCGCTTCCTGCTTGTTACTAACCCTGCGTTTGATTATCCTTCTGCATCGGTTTGCACTTTTTCCTCGGACAGCGCGACTTTGACCTCAGTGGTGGAAAAAAGTAAACCAAGCAAGAATTCTGAGTCAGAAGCCAAGACGCCTGGACTCATTGTGACGTGTAAATATGAAGCGTTTTCATTGTGTTTGGACACTTTGGTGGTTTAAATGACAATTTCAGTCACTCGTATCACTGCAGCATGTTACTGCGTCCGTATCACTGCCTGGGGGTTTGGTAGTCGGTGTTGTGGTGAGGCCACACGCTACTCCTAAATTTGACACGCAAAACATAATAATACGCTTCAAGCTCAGACGTGACGCCAAATCTGAAGTCCAAGTGGGAGTCGGAAGATAATCGAATGTAGCGTAAGTTAGATCGGATCACTTTGGATCGATTGCTTAGGCCTTGGCGTCTTGGATCTTTGCTGCAAATTTTTTTTCACTGTGAATTTTACACTTTGAATTTTGACTCGAAGAAACATATTTGTGCTGAATATTTACTGCTGAATACTAGACACCAAAATCACTGTTTTCTACTAATTATCTGTGTAAATGTGTCTAAAATAAAAGTTTATCCCTGGCCTTATTTTGGCATTTCAGTGCATATCTTTAGCCTAATAGCATAATTGCATAAGTCTCTTTTATTAATTTTTTTTCCTACCACTGCTGCATCACCCTGCCTTACTGCCTTTGTCCTCAGCCTCTCAGAACACTTGTGAGAGTCTAAAATCACTGTCTGCCTTAGTCATCTCTTTACAATATCAATAAAAAATACCAATGTGCTTACTAAAAAATGCTATTAGGCTAAAGATATTTGTTAAAAATCTGACTTTTGGGTCAAAGTCGTGTCTGTAACGGCCTCTTTAGGATCAACTACGGCCTGGATATTTGAATTTTTGGATTGGACTAAGTGAGTCAAACGCAGGTTATTACGCAACAAGCGCGGCCACTGGCGACTGCGGGCGGGACGTGAGGAGCCCCTCTCAGCCCCGACCTGGCACTCCACCGGGCACCGCCATGTCCCGCCGTGTCTGGAGTAAAGGAAAACGCCGTGATCCGAGCACAAATGTCCGCTCTGTTTCAAAGTCCGGAGCGCACCGGTCCACGCCGTGTTGGATTGTTGTGGCTGTCGGTCGACTGTCAATCATTGTCCCAGAGCCCGCCCACACCCGCTCCCTCAACCCGCCGGGCACCACCCAGTCAGAATAAAGCTTCAGGAGGGAGTTTAAAGGTGATTTTTTTTTATATATATTGAAGATTAAACACTTAAAATTTCATCAGCTTCCATTCAGAATAAAAATAATTCCAACATATTAAAAAATTCAAACTAAGAAATTGAACGGCATTTAAAATTCTGAATCTAATGGAACAAATTATCTTCCATAGATATTTTCCATGAATAGAATTTAAAATGTGAATAGGTCCAGTAATTACAGAAATATTAACAAACCAGGACAAAATATCTGAAATCTCACGCTTCCCACACAGTTTTACACCAATTTATCCATTTATTTGGGCACATAGAATCAAAATCAGTTGTCCTTCCTTTTAAAAACAAAACAAAATAAAAAAAAGAAGCGTACAAAGAGACATCACCTGTTCCTCTCGGCAGCAGGGGGCCCGCTCTGCCAATCTGCCCCACAGACGGAGCCTCGTTTGGGGCTGAGCGCGGCGGGTTCCTGGCCTCCTGGATCTGTCGTCGTCTGCTGTGGGCTCTGATTGGGCGGCAGATGGGCTCCTCTGATTGTCCCAGGCCTCTTCAGACTGGAGTGAGGTCGTAAATAAAGAGGAAACAGAGATGTAAGTCTGAAGTCTGCGGGGGGCTGATGGAGGCTCGGCGCTGACAAGTGAAGGAGAACGGATGGGACTAGACTGAAGTGAAGTGTCACGTTTCCGCCGCCTACTTTTGATGTTGCTGATGATGCTTTTTATTTCCGAATTAATTGTTTTGAATTACATTGTTCATCATTAAAATATTCTCCTTTGAGTTCACATGGAAATAATAATTCTGAATTGAGGTTTACATGGAAAACTCGTTAAATTGTCTTTATTTAATTGGGCTCAGCGTTGGGAAGGGTTCTGATTGGACAGAGACACGAACGTATTTACGTCGACCGGAAGAAAACACACACTTCAGCTGCTACCGGCTTTTCTGTCATCTCGGTTTGTCGTTACGCCACAGACACAAACATGATCCAAATTTTTTCTGAGGTCATTCTGATGATAATTGCGCAGCAGCTGGAGAATTGTCTCATCACACTTTACGTCTGTCGGCTGAGGAGGAGAAGGGAAGAGCGTCGGAGAAGGAGGAAGAAGACAAACTGAGAGTGAGGCTGATCTACCTCAGCCCACTCCCACATCCCGCTCACAAATCCAAAGAGACGAGGAGGAAAGTCCGAAGAACTGGTGGAGCTGGATCGCCCGGATCGTGTAAGAAGGGCGACACAACGAGCATGTACTGAACGACCAGAATTATTTTTAAGAAGAATAAATATTTACATGATCGAGGAATAAATTAGACAGCCTGGTGCCACCTTGTGCCTCACCTCAATTTCATTTCTCTCCAGTGACTAGATCAGGAATCAGAATACACTCGACGGTTTGCAAGAACGCCAAAAGTTGTAGACCGTACCAGCCAATCAGCGAAGAGCTGAACGAACCAGAGTTGCGATAGCAGACTGCACACACTATCCTCCTTTGGACGTCCTTTGTCTAAATACAAACTTTGCATTTTTTATTGCACCTTTAGTTCATCTCGCAGAAACGACAATGATCACTGACAGACATGTTCACTCTGCTTTGTTTGCGGTTCTGAGTGTTCCGACGCATTACATACGTCACGACCAAATAGCAGCGACTGGTTAAATAAAAAAAGTACCCACCTACCGTTGAGCGAAATAAACCACTCACTAACTTCAGAATTAAGTCTGAATAATTATTTCCGGATAATCATTTTCACATACATAGGCATAGATACATAGGCCACGATACGATACATACCTCGATACATAGGCAACGATACGATACATACCTCGATACATAGGCAACGATACGATACATACCTCGATACATAGGCAACGATACGATACATACCTCGATACATAGGCAACGATACGATACATACCTCGATACATAGGCAACGATACGATACATACCTCGATACATAGGCAACGATACGATACATACCTCGATACATAGACCACGATACAATACATACCTCGATACAATGAGCTTTCAATTCGACACGATTCGGTGTTTCAATATTTCAAATCAATTCAATACAGTTCAATAAAAATAAATAAAATAAATCATGGTTGTGATACTAAAAGTGTTTGTTGAATCTGATACCAAATCATTACATTAAACGATACGATACAACGATATTAAAACATTTTTTGCGCACCCTTACTTGATAAGTTTAGTATCATAGAGCTTTGTGAAATAAATTTGTGCTTCGTCATGGTTTGTACATTACGTCACAGAAACATTCAGAGACATTTTGTCCGTTACATAACTCCACGTCTCTCTCATCTTCATCTTCTTCTTCCTCTTCCTGCGTCGTCACGGGTCACCTTCACGTTCCCGGACTGGCGGCCATCTTGCTCCCCCCTCCTCTGCTCCAATCCACTTAACTTTATTACTCCTCTAGAATTAATTATACCAGCGCGACCTGCCCGGGACCCTCTTTAGCTAATGCACTTTTTCCCCCTCCGTCTGCAGTATTAAACCGCAGCTACCAACAGCCATCTTTTTTTTTTTTTTTTTTTTTTTTTCATAAGAAACGTCGAAGGCAGTTTTGTCGTCGTAGCCGCGCGGTAAATCAAATTCTTGGCATAGCTACAGGAAGCTAATGGATCGGAGAGGCTGCGGTGGTTTTAGCCGGAGTGCCCCGCTCTAATTGAATTGCGTTTGATCGGTGGACACAACTGGCAGCCATTTTGAAAGTATAAGTAAAGACGAAGGAGAGACGGGAGATGGTCACTGATAGAAGAAAAGACCAGGAAATCTAACGCATTGAAATAAAGACGCATTATGACACTTTTCTGGTGGAGCATGACAATAAACAGCTCTACTTTATATTTTTCAATTACATTTGGTTTTATAGGCAAGGCAAGGCAAGTTTATTTGTATAGCACAATTCGTACACAAAGTAATTCAAAGTGCTTTACAGAATAAGAAATACATTAAAATCATAATAAAAACAAATCAAAACATAAATAATCATGAAGATTAAAATTAAAAAAGAGAGACATAAATTGAAGAGTGCAGAATGAAAACCTTTCAGTTATTTGCACAGTTAAACAGAAATGTTTTGAGTCTGGATTTAAACAGCGTCACAGAAGAGTCTGTCTCACATGTTCAGACTGTTCCAGGTTTTAGCTGCATGAACCTGAAACTCTGACTCCCCTTGTTTAGTCGTGACTCTGGGCACCAGCAGGAGTTGGTCCCTGAGCTCCTCAGAGTGTGAGATGTTCATATGACACTAACATGTCACAGATGGACTTTGGTGCTCGGCCATGGAGACACTTGTACAAACAGAGCTGCTTTAAAGACTCTGAGCCACAGGAGCCAGTGCAGAGACCTGAGCTCAGGACTTATGTGCTCGTACTTCCTAGTTCGAGTCAGGACCCGAGCTGCAGCGTTCTGGATGTTCTGGATGTTCTGGATGTTCTGCAGCGTCTCACAGCTCGTTTGGAGAGACCAGTGAGCATATAGCTCAGAAATACCTAGAAAAACAGAGGTTCTGACTGTGAGCAGGGTCGCCTCTCCACAGATCTGACCTGTAACTTGGTCTGGTTTGGTCTCCATGAAGATAGAAAGGTTTAATCTAAGGAATGCAAGGAAAAGCCTTTAATGGACCCTCCATGAGAAAAGTTACATAATGCAGCTTTAAGACTGTGTTAGTCCAAAGAACACTTGGGCTTTTCCATTTATTATTATTTATTTAAACCCTTGGGAGTGAGAAACACAATTTTGATTCTTCGTATGTTTCGTGTGAGGAACTGCCAATAAACTTTTTGGAATTGAATTTTGAAATTGTATGTCTATTCTTAAAAGATGCACAATTTAACTTTTCTTATCTCCATGGAGATGCTACGCTGTTTAGTCTGGAATGTTCTGCAGTACAGCATTATAGTAGCTTATACTACGATGAAATGATTGACCACGATTGAAAAAGAAATGATTGCAATACATGATAATATTGACATTCTGAGACAATTTTCAACTAATACAATGACAATGGAATAAAAATGCAAATAAACCCTTTCAAAGATCAATAAACTTTACTTTCTAAAGAACTGCAAGACAACCAAAAACAACAGGCCTAAATAAAATAACAAATAATAATAAAAGCCTAATGTAGTCTGGTTTACAGCATGGACTTGTTAACAAAAAATGCACTTGAAAACAATAAATAAAATGGATTATTAAGTCTCTGTAACAAAATAGCCCTTGACAGTTATTTTAGTCATTGACTTACACTGGAATATCGTGGCTCCTCTCTCTCTCTGTGGCTGCTGTTGTTGCCTCAGTATTTTGGTCTTGAAGTGTTCATATTAACCCACATGATCCTATTTGTTGTTTTGTCCGTCAAAAAAATTCTATAAATTTTGTATGTGCTCTTATACATGTTCTGATACAACTCAAGATCATTCTAAAGACATTCAAGAAAGCTTACTTTCTTTTGATACTTTTGTCAACTCTAGTTACTTAGATATTATGCTATCATATATATTATAATGAGGCCTGCATGATGTTGGGGAAAAATCATGTGATCGCGATTTGCGGTATATCTTGAAAGGTGCAAGGGAGGGCATCTGACACACAGGGTGACGTCTATTGGGCATCATGACACACAGGGACGTCTATTCAGGTTTTTAAAATAATCAATCCAACTCAAATTGCGATTTTGATTTCATTACGACGTACTGTATTTTGAAGCCCTAATTCTTACTGCAAACATAAAACTCTTCACAAAACATGCATTCTTACCATGACCAGTCTCGCCTCTCCATAGATCTGACCTGTAACTTGGCCTGGTGGAGATAGTTTAAACTTTAAAGCCATATTCTGGGACATGAGAAACTTAAATAACATCCAAACTCCATAACAACAGAGCATTTTGTTTCTGGGCTTTCAAATGTAATTCTGAACTTTCCACATTCTTTGCCCAACTTTGGAAAACACAAAGAAATACATAAATTAACACATGAACTAAATCACCCTTTTCTGTATTTCTGTCACTCAGAATCCAATACGGAGGTGGTGTTATTTAGACCTGAGTGGAGGCGTTGGAGTCGTTTGTCTTTGTCCCTGTTTTTTGTCTGAGGAGATCTTCAAACTGATTTGTATTGATTCGAAAGGTTGGGCCATTTAGATGTAGATTTTTGAGATAAACACTCAACATTTAGGAGATAAACAGGAAGGGGAAGGGTCAGGTCTGCGGCGCCGTTTGGATCAACTAAAAAGGCAAGGCAAGTTTATTTGTATAGCACAATTCGTACACAAAGTAATTCAAAGTGCTTTACAGAATAAGAAATACATTAAAATCATAATAAAAACTAATCAAAACATAAATAATCATGAAGATTAAAATTTTAAAAAAGAGAGACATAAATTGAAGAGTGCGGAATGAAAACCTTTCAGTTATTTGCACAGTTAAACAGAAATGTTTAGAGTCTGGATTTAAACAGCGTCACAGAAGAGTCTGTCTCACATGTTCAGACTGTTCCAGGTTTTAGCTGCATGAACCTGAAACTCTGACTCCCCTTGTTTAGTCGTGACTCTGGGCACCAGCAGGAGTTGGTCCCTGAGCTCCTCAGAGTGTGAGATGTTCATATGACACTAACATGTCACAGATGGACTTTGGTGCTCGGCCATGGAGACACTTGTACAAGCAGAGCTGCTTTAAAGTCTCTGAGCCACAGGAGCCAGAGCAGAGACCTGAGACCAGGACTTATGTGCTCGTACTTCCTAGTTCGAGTAAGGACCCGAGCTGCAGCGTTCTGGATGTTCTGGATGTTCTGGATGTTCTGGATGTTCTGCAGCGTCTCACAGCTCGTTTGGAGAGACCAGTGAGCAAAACATTACAGTATCTAACCTACTGGAGACAAACGCATGGATAAGTTTCTCCAAGTCTGATTTAGACAGTAAACCTTTGATTTTCGCTATGTTTTTTAGTTGGTAAAAGGCTGCAGATGTTATTGATTTGATGTGGCTGTTAAAGTTCAAGTCTGAGTCCATTATTACCCCTAGATTTCTTGCCTGATTTGAAGGTTTTAGAGAGAGAGACTGAGAAAATGTTAAATCATGCGTAAACATTTAGAAGAATCTAAACTGGGCAAACAGGAGTGAGGCCCATATTACACTATTTTTTTTATGTTATAATGCTATTTCCTCATCACAAACAGACCTGGAGTTTTATTTTCTTTACTTTAGTAATAGGCTACGTTCATACTGCAGGGCTTAACGCTTAATTTGGATTTTTTGGTGAAATCAGATTTTTTTGCGAGGCCGTTCACATTTCTAATTAAATGTGACTTGTATGTGATCTACAATGTGAACATTAAACGCCCCAAAAGTGTCCCACGTGCACTGGAGAACACGATGACGTCACATGAAGCGAGCGCGTTCAGTGTTTACGGAAGTCGCCTAAACTCTGGGCTTGTCTCCCAAAATCCGGTCCAATTCTTGGTAAAATGGACATGTTACAGGTCCACGGCCGCTTCGTTTGTTTGAGTCTTTAACCTCCTTGTGTTTGGCTCGCAGGCTCTTTATTTTTCGTTGATATTGGAGCCAGGACCGTCTGTAGCCGCGCTCGGACATTTCTTTGGCGATCATTTCTAAAACCGCCTGGCTCTGATAAGACCCCTCCAATTTGTCCTTAATACAGCGATCCACCAAATATTAATAAACTCATTAACCTCGCTTTCCCTCCATTGACGATACTCTGAGTCTGACGTGTAGGTGGGATGTATGTGACCTGACCGTTCAGACTGAAGTCGCATGTCAAAAGATCAGAAATGTATAGGTTTTAGGAGCACATATCCAAGTGTCCTGGGTCACATTTGAAAAAAAAAACTGATCTGTGTCATTAAAAGATCAGATACAGGAGCATAGGGGCAAAAAAATCGGACTTGGGTCACTGCAGTCTGAACGTAGTTAAATATTAAATTGCATTACGTTCTAACAGTAATCAACAGATACATAAAGGCATTTATTTTACACTACCGTATCTTACGTTTTCCCAAAAAGTGCGACTTATATTTTTTTCATGAAAAAACACAACAGAAGCACTGTAGTAAAACCATACACAAAACTCCGCCAACTACTCGTACATCCCAAGGACAAAATCCCACAAGAACAAAAATGCAACGCCATCTACGAAATCCAATGCAAATCATGCAATAAATCACACACAGGGGAAACAGGCCGGGCATTTCACATCCGAAAAAAGGAACACCAAAAGGAATGCGAAAAGGAAACGTCAGGGAGACTCACCAGAACACAAAAAGACAAAGCAGAACAGGAAAACCTAAAATCCGCCATATCAGACACTGTAAAAGGAACAACCGCATTATGGATCAGGACGAGACTCGGATCATTGGATCGGAAAACAACAAGTTCAAACGCTGGATCAAGGAGGACATTGAAATCAGGAAACGAGGCACGGACAGCATTAACCGTGATGACGGCGCGTTCCTCCTTTCACACACCTGGGACACCCTCCTCCAGAGACACCGGGCGACGGGAGGCGTGGTCAGTCTGAGCCACCTGCAGGTCCATCAGGTCTGACCACGCCCACAGGAAGTAACAACAGCTGATATACGACACGTCACCACCAACACCGGTGACAGTTCTGAAGATGCAGCAGCCGAAACATGTCAACAAGGTAAACACACTTTACTGCATTGTCTTTAAAAAGAACCTAAGAAGTTAAAGTATATAAGAAGACAAAATGAACATCATTGGCTTAAGTGCGACTTATATATGTTTTTTTTCTTCCTCATTGCGCATTTTTTGGCTGTTGCAACTTATACTCCAGAGCAACTTAGATTCATAATTATCACAAATATAAAAACACTTATTTGCCCTCTTTTACAAAACCATTAAAGTAACAATGTGCTCCTGCCAGAGTGTTAGAATTGTACTTCACATTACTCCAGATACAAAATAAATAACTGCAAAATGTTTTAGTCACGTTCAAATAACAAATTAACTTAAATTCCTTCTTCTGCACACTTGGCTATAACCATTTCTTTATATCTTAGTTTAAACATTTTCATATTTGAGCATTTTTTGAGCTCATCACTCTGAGTTCCAGATTTTAATCCCACAAACTGAAATACAAAAACTTTTCCTCTGGCCATTTTAAAGAGATGCATTCCTCTTAAATTATAAGTACTTTCTCTTTCAGTAAAGTGTTAAAGTGAATATTTTTGGTAGTTCTTTCCTTTTTGCAGTTTGGAAGCTTATCAGACCCTTAAGTTTTAAAATTTTCAAAGTGATAACAACAAAACACAGCCGCAGTAGGAGACAGTTTGGAGCATCTAAAGGGAAAATAACACAAGTCCAATCAACATTTTAATTGTCAGAAAATAAAAGTTATCCACACACAGGAAGGATCACACTCGGGTTTCTGAAATGTTGCCTGAGTTTTCAAGCAAGAAGTCTGAGATAGCAGGAGATAGAGATATGAATGCAGAATTATTCTTTAAACACGAAAATAACTGTAATTCTGATCAACTAATTCAGAAATTACTGGTAATTGACTGAATTAATATGATCCTATATTTATTAGGGGAGTAACGGTACAAAAATCACAGTTCAGTACAGACCTCGGTTTTGTCGTCACGGTTTGGTTCATTTATTCAGTTGGTCGACTGTTTGTCCACTGATCTGAAGGTTGGCAGTTTGAATCCCGCTCTCGACATAAACATCATGGGTTGAGCGTTCAGATTCACTGACCCACAGGTTGGCAGGTGGGATTCCAGCTCCCACAGACGAATGCTGTTGTGGTGTCCTTGGGCAAGACACTTAACCCTCCTCGCAGTGTCTGTGTAAACTGGTGTGTGTGTGAATGTGTGTGTGCTCCTTGTTGTAAAGTGCTTCGAGTGCCTTGAAGGGGGAAAGGGCGATAGAAAAATGTGACCATTTACCAACAAAATGTTAAACCATTTGCATGTTTGTTTATTTGTGTTTTTATTAAATCAACAATTTGCTTTAATATTATACAAACGGGGAAAATAAAATAAATGCAAAGTGCTGCTTGGTCAATACTAATAAGTTACATAAAATATTCTCAAATAAGCAACAATTGTATGAAATATAAAAAATAAATTCCTTGTAAACAGAAAACAAAACTTTTCAAAAGTTCCAGCATGAAGTTTTACTCAATATTCATATTTTTGGCTTGAATAAACAACTTGTCAAAGGTGAGAGTGAGGACCGCTGCGCGACGATTGTAGTTTTGTGAGGATTCATGTGGTTCAGAGGGGCTTAGTTTTCCAGGCTGGCGCCACCTAGTGCCTCCACTCAATTTCATTTCTCTCCAGCGACTAGATCGGGAATCAGAATACACTAGACGGTTCGCAAAAACCCCGGAAGTGTGAGTTCGGCCACCAGCCAATCAGAGAAGAGACAGACATTCTGTGTTGTCGACGATTCCCGAGATTGAGGATTTAAAGCCGGAATAAAGAGAATGTTTGGTGAATTTTATCAAGGGGAAAGACGTTATTGTTCTTCTTCCTATGGGATTTGGGAAAAGCTTAATATACCAGTTAGCCCCGTTAGCGCCGCAGTACATACATCACGACCATAGAGCAGTGATTGGTTAAATTTAAAAAAAGTACCCGCTGTCGAGCGAACGAAATCCAACGCTGCGAGGTGAGACAGTTTCTACAAAGTGAAACGAAGTAAAACCGGCTGATAAATCAGGCTAGGGCATAATCAAGACGGGGGGGCAATTGCTGTCAAGAAGGTCGCCCTAACTATAAAGCGTGGCGGGAAACACTGCCCCAATCACGGACGAGTTCCTTTGTGAATATTAAAGATTCAAGCCTCCGTGTAGCTGCACATGTAGTGGTGGAATATAAACACACACAAATTGCACAAATTCAATCCTGCACGGCTCTGCACCGAACTGAAAGTCCTGTACTGAAACTGTTCGGCATGAATACGCCGTTATACTCCTAATATTTAGTTGAATTCCCTGTGGACAGTGTCATATTTGGGGCCTGGGATACAGAGCTTTGACCTCAGTGGAGACCAGTTCATGTG
Organism: Boleophthalmus pectinirostris; assembly: GCF_026225935.1. NCBI lineage: Eukaryota > Metazoa > Chordata > Actinopteri > Gobiiformes > Gobiidae > Boleophthalmus > Boleophthalmus pectinirostris. The sequence continues at coordinate 32,642,405 of NW_026571047.1, forward strand.
AGGTTCTTTAAATCTACTCTGACGTAACTATGACGCCCACTCACAAATGTGACAATGCTCTTCATAACATTGAGTGCGTATACATGCACATCAATAACCTGGTTATTAGCCATATCCCGGTTATGTCAGTATTCGTGTTACTGCGTTTACATGAGCACTGAGAAACCGGGACACTCATATCCGCGTGTACATGATCAAATGGAGTATCCTGGTTTCTTGACATAATCTTACAAATGCGCAGGCGCAAAAATTAACTTAAATCAATTTCATAAACCAGGAAAAATACAAACCGTGAGCTCCTTTAGCATAAGAAGCTAAGGAGCTACGAGATTTCCCACAATCCACTGTGCAGATTCTTCATTAAAATCTTCTGCATAAATAAACTCAACTTTACAACATATAAACCATAAACACTATAGACACATCAGCCTGTTTGATCAGATAATTCAGCTCTGATCACATTTGTTTACGTTTTACAGAAACGAAACTTAAGACTGTAGGCTAATTAGCATAAACTGTTAGCGGCGATAAAAACAACTCGCTCCTTGCGCCGCTGATGCGATCAGTTTCTTTTGGACTAAATGACACGACTCTGTGGATTATGTGTGTTATTTCTGTGACAGAAGAGGCGCTAATGATGGTGAGTCTGTTCTGTGCGTGTGTTGTATAGGAGATAGTTCATGTTTTAGCTTTTCAGCGTCACACGAGTGCAGGTCGTACGAGTGCAGATTGTACTGTGTGCAGGTTTAGCGCAGCTCTTAATTTTACAGTCATTTCACTCGTTTGGTCACTTTATTTATGTTGGTCAATTTATTTATGTGACTACTGTTGTGGTGAAAGGCTGGAAAGTGTCTTTTGGACGCATGCGACTCAACTTTATGTTGCAGTAACCGGGATACTGCGTTTACATGCCACAAGTATCCCGGTTACTATCGGAATAAACCAGCTACAGTAACCCGGTTTCTAATAACCGGGATACTGCCATAACCGGGTTACTGAAACCGGGTTACTGCGTTTACATGCACCATCAAGAAACCGGGATACTCAAAAAACCTGATCATAACCGGGTTAATGATGTGCATGTATACACACTCACTATCTTGAGAACTTTTTTCAGTTTAAAGAGTTCTATTATTGATAAAGGATTACACACATAATACTGTCTCCTACCTGCCTCAATCTCAGCCAAACAATACAGGGACATAGGAGGATGGGAGGGCATCTGACACACACGGACATGAAACGATGGGAGGGCATTTGACACTGTTGGTATTTCCGTGTCAAAGCGATTCATTCTTGTCGCTTAAGCGTAAACTGTTATTGATTTACCATTAGACCCATAACACACTGATCCATTTCTCTCGTCACAATTGAATTTCCATCTGAAACATTTGACTTGACTTTTCAAATATTAGAATAATTTAACGTCTAAAAAGGTGAGCTCGTTATGATCATTATCACTGCTAAAAATGTTTTCTCAAAGCTTCCCCATTGATTAGAAGTAAGTCTGAATTGGTTGTTAAACGTTGCAGAGATGGAGCGCTGTGATTGGTCGATTGGACACAGGGGGCGGGGCTGAGGGCTCTTGAAGGCTCCTGATTGGACGAGGCTTTATAACGATAATCAGACTGGGATTGTAAAGAGGGAAATCGCTAGTTAAGTGGAGTTTTTTGAAGGACTGTTGTGGAACTTTTCTGGTGGAGGGTCCGTCACCTGCTTGTTTCTATGGATACGTCATTGCTCTGCCCGGAATGTTCCACAGTGTGACATTAAACAGCTCTAGAATTACAGGTGGTTTTATAGTTCAAAAATACCTAGTTTACATGAGATCTTTAATTCCAAATAAATAAATAAAATTAATTCTGCTTTTAAAAGACCATGGAAACACTTAATTCCTAATAAAACTGATTAATCGGAATTAAACTACCACTACTACGCTTTGGAGATGTAGACAGACTAATAATAAAGAGTTACTCAATAAAAAAGCACAACTCCAGGTCTGTTTTTGAGGAGGGAACAACATTAATAACATGACTTAAAGTTCACAAGAGTCAATTTTGCGTAATATAAGACTTTTAATAATATATATTTTTCTTATTGGCTTGTTTTTTTGCAGGTACGCAGCAGTTCAGTAAATACACAGGATACGCACAGACTTACAAATGGGCCGGAAGACACCAGGACACAACGCCGAGGTACCGAAGTCTTACTCACAATACATAAAATATATATTGAAGTCTTCATCGTCCATCATAAAGTA
>NW_026571047.1:32649664-32679664 GCF_026225935.1 Boleophthalmus pectinirostris
GCAGGACTGAACCAGGACTAAAGCAGGACTAAACCAGGACTAAACCAGGACTAAGCTAGGACTGAACCAGGACTAAACAAGGACTAAACCAGGACTGAACCAGGACTAAATCAGGTCTAAACCAGGACTAATCTTGGATGGAACCCTGAGCTCGTGGACCAAGGTGTCCGCAAAGCACGATCGGGCAACGGCTGCGCTTTGCAACGGTGCAAAGCTCCGCACTGGTCCTTGCGGTCACCCGACAGTCTACACGGCGCACCTTTGGGCCCATCCCGACACCCAGTCCTGGTTCAGTCCTGGTTTAGTCCTGGTTCAGTCCTGGGATCATTCTTGGTTTAGTGTTCCTGTTTAGTCCTGGGATTAGTCCTGGTTTAGTCCATAAGGTTCAAAATTGGATGAAACCGGAAACGTTTTTTTTCAATATTTTTTTCATAAGTCAACAAATTGTTATCTGTTATCTTTTTTTTTTTTTTTTTGGAGACAAATAATGAAGAAAATTTTGTTTTTTTTTCCATTTTCTTATTATTGGTTTTATTTTGAAAAACAAATGAACAAACGATACAAGGAGTCACCAGATTGAGACGAGACGAGATTTTGATTTGCCGTTCAGGTTCATAATTTTGACTTTATTTAATTAATTTTGGTATCAGAGTTTCTCAAGAGGAATTACTAAGCATAGTTAACCCCTTTTTCTTTCAAGACAAATGTAAAAATTTATGGAAAAAAATCTCCTGATCTTATGGCAGTTTTGTCTCGCCAGATCTTGTGGTACGAGATCTTGTCCTGTCCCTTTAAAGCAGTTTACTTCGTTCACTTGTTCAATTTCTCTCATCATATATGTTCATTTCGTTTGTCTCTTCAGGCGTTCTGTGGTTTCTCTCGTCCGGAGGAGCCCAGTGAAAACCTCTCTGCTGTGGCCACGGGGAACTGGGGCTGTGGGGCTTTTGGAGGAGACACCAGACTCAAAGGTAACTCTGATTTCATTAAACTATTTTCAGTTTATATTATTGATTGGTTGGCCTTGCTGTGGAACATTCCAAATAAAGCAATTTTAAGCAATTTTCTGAGACCAGAAAAGTTCCATCATACACCGTTAAATAACTGCAGTCTTTCCTTCAAGGTCCTATATTACAGCATTTTTCAGATTATAAGTGGAACTTCTTTTCATGGTCTGGGTGTTTCCTGCAATTTATAAAAGTTTCAGATTGACAACCACGAGAGGCTCTAGGCTTGTGTGTGAGTTTCTGCACATGTCTCCTCCAGAAAAAGCCTCTGTCCTGCTGCAAATATTGAAAAATGCAGCAGAAAACATTAATCGAGCAACAGAAAGAAAGTTTGGAGTGAGTGAGAAACTTGTGAGGGACTGACGGAAAGCGGGGATGGAGATGCTTCACAGCAACCGGGAGGATGCACCATGAAACTTTCCTGAAGTCACTGGATGGATGGACAAAGTCTGGACTTCAGTGACACAGAAACCATCCTGTCGGGATTCAGAAAGACCGGAATAATTCTAACTGGAACTGATGCTGAGTCTGACGACAGCGACACAGAAGAGGAAGCGGCGCAACGTTTACCTCCAGAGGTCGAGGAGTTGTTCAGAAGTGACACCAAGGATGAAGAATTTAATGGATTTAATGAACTAAACTGTTTTCAGTCCTGGTCTGGTCCTGGTCTCAGTCCTGGTCTCAGTCCTTGTCTCAGTCCTGGTCTCAGTCCTGGTCTCAGTCCTGGTCTCAGTCCTGGTCTCAGTTCTGGTCTCAGTTCTAGTCTGGTCCTGGTCTGGTCCTGGTCTCAGTCCTGTCTCAGTCCTGGTCTCAGTCCTGGTCTCAGTCCTGGTCTGGTCCTAGTCTCAGTCCTGGTCTCAGTCCTGGTCTGGTCCTGGTCTCAGTCCTGGTCTCAGTCCTGGTCTCAGTCCTGGTCTCAGTCCTGGTCTCAGTTCTGGTCTCAGTTCTAGTCTGGTCCTGGTCTGGTCCCGGTCTGATCCCGGTCTGATCCCGGTCTCAGTGCTGGTCTTGTCCCAGTCTCAGTCCCGACTTTAGTCTTGGTCCTATTTCCAGTCTCAGTCCTGGTCTCAGTCCGGGTCTCAGTCCGGGTCTCAGTCCGGGTCTCAGTCCGGGTCTCAGTCCGGGTCTCAGTCCTGGTCTGGTCCTGGTCTCAGTCCTGGTCTCAGTCCTGGTCTCAGTTCTGGTCTCAGTTCTAGTCTGGTCTGGTCCCGGTCTGATCCCGGTCTCAGTGCTGGTCTTGTCCCAGTCTCAGTCCTGACCTTAGTCTTGGTCCTATTCCCAGTCTCAGTCCTGGTCTCAGTTCTGGTCTCAGTTCTGGTCTCAGTTCTGGTCTCAGTTCTGGTCTCAGTCCGGGTCTCAGTCCTGGTCTCAGTCCTGGTCTCAGTCCTGTCTCAGTCCGTGTCTCAGTCCGGGTCTCCGTCCGGGTCTCAGTCCTGGTCTCATTCCCGGTCTGGTTCCGGTCTGGTCCCGGACCTGGTTTAGTCCTGGTTCAGTCCGGCATCACAGTTTAAGTCACAGAAACGGGAAACTTTTTTTCCAGTCTTCATTAAAACACAAAATTGAAAACTGAAAAAACAAATCATTATCTGTTTTTTTTTTTCATTTTGGTTTTGGAGACAAATAATGAAGTTTTTTGTTTTTTTTTTCTTATTTTTGGTTTTATTTTGAAACACAAATGAACGAATGACAAACGGATTCTCCAGGTCTGTTTGTGACGAGGAAACTACATTAGATCAGAACAGAAAACAGAGTCATATCTAAACTCTTGAACAGGTTTCTTCAGGTCAACACAAACCACACAAATCTTTCATATCGTCTTTTATTTTATTGCTCGTTTAAACCATCCACAATCCCCATCGTAAAGACGCTCGGACCGGACCCCGCTCGCTCTCTCTCTCTTTCTCTCTCTGTCCATTCGTCTTCGCAAACGTGAACATTTACTTAAGTCTCCCGGTCTCCTCCTCTTATCGATCCGACGCCGAGCTGATCGCCTTTCATTAGGAGAGGAATCGATCGCGGCTGGAGTCCATCGGTCAGAGGAAGTGTCCGCGGCCGCGTTAGTGTCCAGCGTTTAAAGGACCTGAGCCGTGACAGGAGGAGGACGGCGAAGGATCGGGCCAATTATAAAATGTGACGTTACAGATGGAGGAAAAAGACGAGCGCTGGAATTTGGTGCGGAGAAGTCGGGGGTTGCCGTGTTGGAAAAAAATAAAATAAAATGATTTAAGACGAGTTATTAAAAGAAAAAATGGTAAACGACGCATTTAAAACTATGCGTTTAAAGCTGCACGGTGGAACTTTTTGGTTGAGGGAGCTGCTTTTTTCTGTGGGTATGTCAGTCCAGGACTAAACCAGGACCGAACCAGGACTTAACCAGGATTAAACCAGATCTAAACCAGGTCTAAATCAGGTCTAAACCAAGACTAAACCAGTACTAAACCAGGACTAAACCAGGATTAAACCAGATCTAAACCAGGTCTAAACCAGATCTAAACCAGGTCTAAACCAAGACTAAACCAGGACTAAACCAGGTCAAAACCAGGACTAAACCAGGACTAAACCAGGATTAAACCAGGTCTAAACCAGGATCTAAACCAGGACTAAACCAGGTCTAAACCAGGACTGAACCAGAACTAAACCAGCACTAAACCAGGATTAAACCAAGTCTAAACCAGGACTAAACCAAGTCTAAACCAGGTCTAAACCAGGACTAAACCAGGTCTAAACCAGGTCTAAACCAGGACTAAACCAGGACTAAACCAGGACTGAACCAGGACTGAGCCAGCACTGGACTAGGTCTAAACCAGGACTAAACCAGGACTTAACGAGGACTTAACCATGTCTAAACACGGACTAAATCAGGACTGAACCTTTGCCATGTCAATAGTGGATTATAAATATATACCACAGAACCAATCGCCTGAACTACACCAGGACTGGACCAGGACTACACTAAACCAGGTCTAAACCAGGTCTAAACCAGTGTCATTAGCATAAATATATACCGTATTTTCCGCACTATAGGGCGCTCTGGATTATAAAACTGTAAGTGAACGGTCTATTTTCAAACATTTTTCACAAATAAACCGCCGGAGTTCACCGGTCTTTAAACGAAACACAACGATGGATTCGATGGGTCGTATTGGGACCCGAGTGGATTCGTGTATCGGACGCTCTGGATTGTGGCGCGCAGTCATTTTTTGATGCGGTTGGAGGCTTTTGAGCGCGCCCTATGGTACGGAAAATACGGTAGGTACACTCTGAAACCGTCGAGCCGATTGAACTGTATTAAATCGATTTGAAATATATTGTATTGAATCGTATCGAATCGAAAGCTCACTGTATCGAGGTCTGTATCGTATCGGCAACGTCTGAATGACACCCAGCCCTGCCCTGACCGTCACAAAGCGTGTTTTTCCTGGTCTTATTACCCGCTGACCCTCACATTACCCTTTCCGTCGTATATACTGTGGCCTTATATTAATGAAATGATCTTTTTCTATAGGAGCCGCCACCTACTGTTGATCTAATTATGCCTCCCAGGAAGATCTGCCCCACGTCACCCATCAGATCTCTTCCACTTCAATTACACTTCAACACGATTCATTAGACGAGCCGTGACTAAATCTACACCATCTCCAGTTTAGTCGAGCTCTAAACGTGCGGCTTTGTAACGCTTTGGAATTTTCGCGACCGTTTTGTTATCGTCTCGGTTTTAAAGAGTGTTTAAATATTAACGCGTCTCCCGGGACGATCCTGGTTTCTCTTTGAATTATGGTTCACGGTGAGACAAAGATCTATTGCTTCACCGTGAAACTGCCGGGAACGAACTCGATGCTCAGCGCTGGCTCAAGATGCCACGATGATTAAAAAAAACGCTCTTTATGCGGTTTTCAGCGTCAAATGGTTGTACTTTCTTTTCTGTTCCCATGTGGTCTTATATCTGTGTAATCCTCAGTGGTCCAGGTCTAAACCAGGTCTAAACCAGGTCCTTGGGCGTACACTAGTCTCTGTGCTCTTATACTTGTTTTGATACAGCTCAAGATCATTTTAAAGACATTCAGGAAAGGTTCATGCCTGTCCAGCCAATGAGAACTGCAAAAAATGAGGATCTACACTGGGGATGGGCATTCGATTAAATTTTCTTAATCGATCGTCGGGAGAATTAACGATAAATTTTCAATTACCGTATTATGGGCTTCTACCCTGTGTTTTTAAAGTTTCATTCATATGTTAATACGCCCTGTAATTTGCCCTGTTATATGTTGTGTATGTTTTTGGACTTTGGAGTGTCGATGGTGAATGTATATGGGACAGATAAGGGGTGTATCTCCAACCTTTAGCATCTGCCAGTCTGTTATGGGACACGTGTTGGGACAAAACCGCTGTGTATGTTTCCATGAAGATGTGAACTCAACAGTTATGCTGGTATAAAAGGCATCCAGTTTTCCTGTGCATCAGTGGGGGAACGACCGACTGCGTTGTCGAGGGACGACCGACGCACAGAGAGACGCCGCGTAGGCAAAATCATGCTGAATCAACTTGAATCTTGAGACCTGAATCTGCCTGAATTAATAAAGAGACATGTCTGAGACCTTTTCTAACTCTCCAAGTCTCTTTCTTAAGATCCTCTGTTTAGGCTGCCTCCAGGAGAAGCTGACAGTATTTTTCAGACTAGAAATCGTATAAGTTGCACCAGCCAAAAAATGCATAATGAAGAAGGAAAAAAACATTTAAGTCGCATCGGACTGTAACTCTGTATTTTTCGGACTATAAGTCGCTCTGGAGCGTAAGTCGCACCAGCCAAAAAATGCGTAATGAAGAAGAAAAAACATGTAAGTCGCACTTTTGGGGGGAAATTTATTTTTTTTAAATCAGAGACCAGGAGCAGACATTTTATCTTGAAAGTCAAGTTGTAGTAAAAACAATAGAAGAGAGAACAACAGACTGTTAACGTCACATATGAACAGTTCTTCAGATAAACTATAACATAAACAACAGAACAGAACAAGTTTAACAAACTCTCCATCTCACTCCAAATCACTAAATCCATTCAATTCTTCATCCTCGGTGTCACTTCTGAGCAACTCCGCGCAACTTGGGTTGTCACTGAAGTTCAGGCTTTGACTTCAGACTTCAGGAAAGTTTCATGGTAAGTCCTCCCGGTTGCCATGATGCGGGGATGAAGCTCTCCATCCCCGCTTTCCGTCAGTCCCTCACAAGTTTCTCGCTCACTCCAAACTTTCTTTCTGCTGCTCGATTACCAGCACAGAGGCTTTTTCTGCAGGACAACGCTGATTCTAGAGCCTCTACCGTCCCTGAAAATGAATGTCACGAATTGTAGTTTTCAACTTTTACCTCTTACCTTTAATTCACAGTAGAGATTGACAAATCCAGCGCTGAAATGATCCAAATCATTCTAGTAAAAGTGTGTGGGGTGTTTTCTGTTTGAGAACTCAGCCTAAATATGCAGGATTTGTGTGTTAAATGTGTGAATGAAACAAAACACAACTCCACGAAACAAGATTATAATCAGAAAATAGAGTAATATGGGTCCTTTAACATTTCCAAACCCCAAAGCAACTCATTTTGATTACAGTAGCCTCATCTGTGTTATAGAAAATGCCATATCCTCTTTGTTGTTGTTGATTTTCCTGTATCTGCGTCCCTGTGTCCCTGTGTCCCTGTGTCCCTGCGTCCCTGCGTCCCTGTGTCCCTGCGTCCCTGTGTCCCTGTGTCCCTGTGTCCCTGTGTCTCCAGCTCTGCTCCAGATGTGTGCAGCTGCAGAGGCGGGGCGGGACTTGGCCTACTTCACCTTCAGAGACTCACAGCTCATGTCCGACGTGCACAAGATCCACCGCTTCCTCTGTGAAAAACACGCCACTGTGGGTAAGAACTGAACCAGGACTGAACCAGGACTGAACCAGGATTAAATCAGGGCTGAACCAGATCCAATCAAGGACTAAACTAGGACTAGACCAGGGTTAGAACAAAGAGACTTGTATGTCAGACGTATGCATAAAACAGAAGTATGACTATTTAAAAATGTGAGCAAACAGCATCAGTTATCAGATAGAATATTAATTAATTAATATAATATTAACTCCACAGTGTGTAATGTTTTGTCCAAACACAAACTAAAATAAAACATATTGTCTTTTTGGACGTTTCGTTTGTTAAACACATGTCCTCACTCTGAGTGGGACTCTTCTTTGGCAGGAGGAAAGCCGCCTCCTGCTTGTTTCTATGGAAACATTATACCACACTGTGGAATATTCCAGCCAAATCAACACTTTGGCTGTAATATTCCACATTGCGGCATAAACCAAAAATTATGAATGTAACTCGGGTTCTATGAGTCCCAGATGCCCGCGGGGGCCGCACTCAAAAAGGATTAAACACCAATGTTCCAACACATGGTTCTACTTCAATTCTTTTTCTATATTTGATCTTAGAGTGTGAATTAAAGTGAATATTGGATTTTATTTGTCAGCCGCAAATTCAAGTAGCCTGATTCATCAGACGGTTTCACTTCGTACAAACTGTACTCTGACCTCACAGCATTAGGATTTGTTCGCTCGATGGTATGCAGGTACTTTTTTATTTAACCAATCGCTGCGATTTGGTCGTGACGTATGTAATGCTCCAAATCCTGTAGGAAGAAGGACATTAACGTCTTTCCCCTTGATAAAATTCACCAAACATTCTCTTTGTTCCGGCTTTAAATCCTCGATCTTGGGAATCGCTGCCAACACAGAATGTCTGTCTATTCGCTGATTGGCTGGTGTCTGAACTTGCACTTCTGTAGTTCTTACAAATCGTCTAGTGTATTTTGATTCCTGATCTAGTCGCTGCAGAAAAATGAAACTGAGCGGAGGCACTAGGCGGCGCCAGCCTGACTAAAATTCAAGCGCTTCCTTCTACAATAATCAAACCTCAGATGAGATGGAGCGACGTCTCTGGAGCCGGATGATGTAAGAGACACTGAGATTTGTTCAGGACGAGTCTGAGATGTGGGTCAGGTGACGGTGTTGGAGTTCTGTGTAATGGAGCGTGAAGAGCAGAGACTCTGAGGAGGTGAAAAAGTTAATGAGGCAAAACTACAAAACATCAGGACGCAGACTGGACGGTTTAGGGTTAGAGCGGCAAATCTCACGGACAAAACCTGAAATGAATTGGTACAGAAGTCATATTGATGGAGATTTATATTACGTTTAACTTTCTCTCCTTTTCTCTTCCATCTCCCTCCCATTATCCCCTCCTTCGTTATATCCTCCCTCTTTCTTTCTTTGTCTCCATTTCCCTCATTTCTATCTTCTCTCCCTCCCTTCCTCTTGCTTCCTTCCTCATTCCCTCTGATTTTCTCTTCTTCCTTCTTTATCTAACCCCACTCTCTTCTCCTCCCCTGTTCCCTCCCACCATCTCCCTCTTGTTATCCGTACAAATTTATATCCCTCCCTTCTTCTTGCTCTCTTTATCTCTCTCTCTCTCTATCCGACGTTCCCTCTCTCCGTCTCTCGTTCTCAGGTGAAGTCTACGATCTTTTGGAACGGTATTTCGTCGGTCACGTCGAGAACTGCTCCGCTCGTCGTCCTGAAATCAGCCTTTATTCTTTCATTTACAAAACCCTGCGCTCGTCTGGCTCCTCTGGCTCCGCCCCTCGCAGCTCCCTTCTGGAATCAGCCAAACTATAAACCCTGTAAACCTTTTTTCTAGACAAAAAAATACACGGAAATCTCTCAAATGAAGCCAACAGGAGGTAAACGTAAAGTGTTACATGAAGCAGTTTGAATGGAGAGACTGGGATTAGTCACAGAATGTCACAAAATATGAAACATCTAATTAGTTTTTTTCAAAATGAGCTCTAAACAAAATTACTAAACAAATTTTGATTAAAGACGGGGGTATTTTTACTTCTTTAACTTCTTTAACACTAACACATCACATATTTAGATCTCCGTGTTCCTTTTATTGTTTTGAAAATGCTGTATTCGCCAAAAAACAACGGTTTAACATGTGTTATAAGTTTCCCTCTCTCTTTGCTCTTCATACTAAGTAACTCCCCCTTCAGAGCGCTGTCACAACACAATCAGCGTACGTCCCACTAATGAAACTACAGCACATCGCATCAGGTTTTTGTATACTGTATTTTTTGGACTATAAGTCGCACCAGCCAAAAAATGTGTAATGAAAAAGAAAAAAATATATATAAGTCGCACTTTTTGGGGGAAATTTATTTTGTAAAATCAGAGACCAGGAGCCGACATTTCCTGTTGAAAGTCAAAGTTGTAGTAAAAACAACAGAAGAGAGAACAACAGACTGTTAACGTCACATATGAACAGTTCTTCAGATAAACTATAACATAAACAACAGAACAAGTTTAACAAACTCTCCATCTCACTCCAAATCACTAAATCCATTCAATTCTTCATCCTCGGTGTCACTTCTGAGCAACTCCACGACCTCCGGAGGTAAACAGAGCGTCGCTTCCTCAGTTCCAGTTCCAGTTAGAATTATTCGGGTCTTTCTGAATCCTGACAGGATGGTTTCGGTGTCACTGAAGTCCAGACTTTGTCCATCCATCCAGTGACTCTGCTGCTCGATTATCGTTTTCAGCTGCAGATTTCATGACTTGCAGTTTGTAATCTGCAAAATCTGATTTTCTTTTTGGGGGCATTTGTGTTCAGTCTTCTCAGTCTTTGTCTTTATAAGTTTGTTTAAATGTTAAATTGTTCAGTGGTGCAGAAGTAATGTTGTGATCGACTGACATGATACAGACAGGACAGAGGCTCTTTCTGCAGGAGACATGTGCAGTAGAGCAAAGTGACAGTGGTGCAGGAGGAACAGGAGCAGCAGATACTCACACACAAGACTAGAACCTCTCCACACTTCACTCAAACATTTTAATATAGAAGTCACACAGGAAACACTCAAACCATGAAAAAAAGTGCGACTTGTAGTCCAAAAAATAGAGTATTTATGTAGAAATGGGTGACGTTGGCTTGTGGGCGGAGCTTCATACAGAATCTTACAGTTAACCCTAAAGAGGCTTTGAATAGGGCCCGGGAGAGATTGCTAAATTACTCAAACATGCATAGATGACTCTAAAACCTCTTTAGGCAAAAAAATAAAAAATAAATACATTTTGCACTGTACCCCGTCTTTAAGGCAATTTTTTTTTTTTTTTGTTGTTGTTGTTGTTTACTGGACAAATATTTACATAATTGTTAACTCCCACAGTATTATTTTCATTGTCTTTACATTTTTATTGTAATAACATACAACAAATTATACTTTTGTGAAGTTCAAATACAGTTATGGCGTAAAATCAGCACTGTTTCCTTCCTTTGTGATAAAAAATCAAACTGTCCGACATTTATAGTCTGAATATTCAAAATTGTAGCTTACTTTTGTTCAGATCAAATGTTTTGTGCTTTTCTTCACTTTGGCTCCAGTCGCCTCTGTAATTCTGAATATTCTGATGACATTTAATTTCAAAGTACATCTGATTTGTTCCTGCCTTATTCAACTAATCATATTTAATACCTGTTTGGAAAGAAATGAAAAGTGTGTTCTGCAGATCGAGTGTGTTTTTAGATTTGAAATTGGTTTATATTTTTTCATGTTACTCGATGATTTGAATAAAAAATTTGGATAATAAAAAACTCTCGTATAGTTTTATTTTTGTTGGTTGTGTTGGTGTTATAAGTCTACAGCAATTTACAACATTAATAAGACAAAAAAATATATATGTAAAGTGCATTTTGAGCTTTGGAGATGTAAACAGACTAATAATAATAAAGAGTTACTCAAACGTGTGAACTCCAGGTCTGTTTTTGAGGAGTAAACAACATTATAACCTGCCTTAAAGCTCACAAGAGTCGATTTCGTGTAATACAGGACTTTTAAAATCCCGATTATTTAAAATGAGGTGTGGTCCAGTATGGATATTTTCTACCAAGATCAATTTCTAATATTTGCAGATGCTGAGAATCCATATCGAGGACCTTAAATTAAAGACACGTTATTCCCAAATGAACAAAATGGATTTTCTGCTGATATTATAGTTGGATTTTAATGATGATTGTGTAAACATACAGACTCCTCTTCACGTCACAGCTCTTCAAATCCATTGGAAAAATATTGGAATATTGGAAATGAGTTTCCTCCGCAGGGTGTCTGGGCGCTCCCTTAGAGATCGGGTGAGGAGCTCGGTCACACGGGAGGAGCTCGGAGTAGAGACGCTGCTCCTCCACGTGGAGAGGAGCAGCTGAGGCTCGGGCGTCTGTTCTGATGCCTCCTGGACGTCTCCCTCAGGAGGTGTTCCATGTCCCACCGGGAGGAGGCCCCGAGGAAGACCCAGACACACTGGAGGGACTGTTTGGACATTAAATGTAGCCCATTTCTTTTCAACATTCAATTGAACCAGCAATATCAGAACAAAATATTCCATAAAATAATTACAAAAAGATTAGAAATGATGCAAAACACGTCTTAACATTTCAACATTTCTAATGAGATAGATGGGCCTGTTCCAGTCGGGCTGCAGCAGATCAGGTGCAGCATTCAGTCGTTTTTTGTTTTTGTCTGCATCTCTAAAGCTCAAAACACTCTATTCCACCTTGTGATGTCATGAAGCTGTAGTTTTTGAGTTAACAGCTCCTTTTTTATCACCCCAGTGCTGAAGTCTCTGCACTGGCTCCTGTGAGCTTCAGGATAGATTTTAAAGTTCTTTTATTGGTTTATAAAGCTCTTAATGGTCTTAGTCCTATTTATTTATCTGATCTGCTTTTATCATATGAGCCTCTCGGACTCTCAGGTCCTCAGGTAATCGTCTTTTAACTGTCCCAAGAGTCAAACTAAAACTCACGGTTGAGGCGTCTTTTAGCTTTTACGGCCCCCGTTTATGGAACAGTCGACCTGAGGATCTGAGGTCCGCTGCGAGTGTTCAGATTAAAAAAAAAAACATATCATTTTAATTTAGCTTTTACTGAAACTTTTACCTGTATTAATTTAAAATTATCATTATTATTGTTATTATTATAGTTGTTTTAAATTAAATTATCATTACTATTTTACTTAGTCTCCATCTGATTTTAGCTCTACATTTTCATTTTTACTATAACTTTTAAGAGCTTTATGTTTATTATTAGGGGTGTCAAATTATCGCGTTAATTGTGATTAATTAATTACAGTCATATTTAGCGCGTTATGTTTTTTAATCGCGTTAATCTCATTTTTAATCTCTAACTTTAGTGTTTCTGTATGTGAGTTGCTTTATTATAAAACCTGTTTTTATGTGTTGTTGGGACAACAACAACACACACACACACAAAAAACACATTTATACATTTTTTAATTTCGGCAATTCCACTCATTGCCGGAAACCCACACAAAACGTGCGCAGTAAGAGCGACGTTTACGGCGTCAGTCGCACAATGGACGAGGTCGAAGAGCCAGTAGAACAGAGCAGCAGTGCACAGGTAAAAACACATTCGTGTCTTGGAAATTATTCTCCCGACGTGAAATATAAAAGAAAATAACAAATATAATATCGCCTACAACTTAAACGTCACTGGTGAAAACAACCTGCATAGACTCATGATGTCTGCACTACTGTCCTATACACACACACACTAACACAAACACACACAAACACACACACACACAACACACACAAACACACACAACACACACACACACACACACACACAAACACACACACACACACAAACACACACAAACACACACACACACAAAACACACACAAACACACACACACACAAACACACACAAACACACACAAACACACACAAACACACACACAAACACACACAAACAAACACACACACAAACACACACAAACACACACACACACACACACACACACACACACACACACACACACACAACACACACACAACACACAAACACACACACACACACACACACACAAACACACACACAAACACACACCTTCATCATCGTCATCAACCTGAGAACGCGCGGACCACGTTTCTTTCCGTAGTTACTGCGTGGACACCGACGTGCTCCCGTGAGCCGCGTGTGGATCGTGTTTTCTCGCTACGCTGCGTAAACCGAGCTTCCTCCTGTGAGCCTCTAAACCAGAACTAACACCAAGACTAAAACCAGGACTAATCCAGTCCAGGACTAAACCAGGTCTAAACCAGAGAACTAAACCAGACTAAAACCAGGACTAATCCAGTCCAGGACTAAACCAGGACTAAACCAGAACTAAACCAGAACTAAACCAGAACTAAACCAGAACTAAAACCAGAACTAAAACCAGGTCTAAACCAGAACTAACACCAGGACTAAAACCAGGATTAATCCATTCCAGGACTAAACTAGGACTAAAGCAGGTCTAAACCAGGACTAAAACCAGTGATCTCATATATAAAGCATTTCTCTATCAATAATATTTTTAATATGTTAAGGAAAGACTGGACTTTTTATTGTCTTTAAGTCGACAAAAGTTATTATGTTCAGATTTCCTCGTCTTTGCTACTTTACAACAAACAGTTTCTTATTCATGGAGACTTGGACTCAACAGCCAATTTGAAGAGATTTGTTAAACAATAAATTACTTTATAAAGTCACTTTTTTTTGTTCTATATCAGTGTTTTGATCTGCCACAATAATGTAATAATGAATTTAAATGAAAATACCTCAAATTGAAGCTTTTCTCAGCAATTTTTAGGTGAGATTAAAATGAGATTAATTAGATTAATTAATTACAGATCATAATTAATTAATCTCTCAATTTTTTTAATCGCATGACAGCACTAGTTATTAGTTTTTGAGTTTTTATGTTCCTGTTTAAATTGCTGTATATGTGGGGAGGTTAATTAATGTACTGAAATTTTTCTGTTGCATGTGAAATGTATGAAAAGTGCTATACAAATAAAGTTCAATTGATTGATTGATTGATTTTTTAATCTTTAGTTCGGTAGAAATCGGCAATTCCAGGTCTGAAATGATCCAAATGATTCTAGTGAAGGCGTATGCAGTTTAAAAACACACATTGGAGCACTTCCTGTATTACCACGTGACATCACAAGGTGTTTTCATGATTCAAATTCATTTACACAACCCTTCTACTTGACAGCTCCGTATATTTCTTCTCTTTAAATGTCAGAAACCCTTAAAAGCTCTGTTCTTTGTGTTTCGTTGCAGGTGAAGTGTCTCGTTCGCGGCTCCAGACTCGTTCAGATCCACGTTTGTGTTTTAACGGTGACGTAAAGGTTGAGTCTGTCTCCAGTTTGTCATGTTTCCTTTTACACCGGGCTTTAATGAACCGTCAAAAGAAACGCGTTCAGAGGAGACGGAAAAAAAACCCACAGACTCGAGAGGGAACGTAATATGAAGCTGGTTTAATGTTATTTATTGTTTTCATGTTGTTGACTTAGATTTTTTTGGACACAGAAGCTCACACGTCACAATAAATATAACAAAAAGCAACAATATAAATGGTAATAAACTCTAAAATAAATAGTAAAAAATAGCAAGAGACAAAATAATAAATAAGGCATAATTATATAAATGTATACAATAAGTACAACAAAACTAAAATATAGAAATGCATAAGTCTGAATTGTGCTGCAAAATTTAGTTGAAATTAGTTTTGAATGACTTGAGTTTACAGTTTTACATCTCATTTTGTGTATTATATTCTAGTAAAATGTATTATGTATTATTTCAGGTAGAAAATATAGATTGTTAGTCTGATTCATCAGCTGGTTTCACTTTGTGGAAACTGTCTGACCTCGCAGCATTACGATTCGTTCGCTCGACAGTAGGCGGGTTCTTTTTTTATTTAACCAGTCGCTGCTGTTTGGTCGTGATGTTTGTAATGCACCAAATCCCGTAGGAAGAAGGACAATAATGTCTTTCCCCTTGATTAAATTCAACAAACATTCTCTTTGTTCCGACTTTAAATATTTTCCAATTCCTGATCTAGTTGCTGGAGAGAAATGAAATTGAGCGGAGGCACTAGGTGACACCAGCCTGGATAATAAAGTGTATGTGTAAATGGACAAAGTTAACCCTCTAACCCAGGCATGTCCAAACTGTGTCTCTCGTTAGCTCTCTCGTTAGCTCTCTCGTTAGCTCTCTCGCGTGGCGGCGTCTGCGCATGTAAACACTGCCGAACAACTGAAGAAAGTGATGGATCGCGCAGTGGTACGTACGGAGAGAAAATAGCGCCAAGCGATTATGAGATCTGACTTTTTTGGCGACGATGGTTTTGTGATGCAAATGTGTCACTCTTTTGAACACATGTTGCTTTGAGAAGAAAAACGCTTTAGTAAACAGTCCCCACACAACTTGCCGAACTACTTTCCTCAGCACCAAAACGGGCCAGTATCTCGGCTCACCGGACGCTTTCGGGGGTAAGTCGGTGTGGATGCACAACACTGATGACGGGGATGACATACAGATTTATGTCAAAAATCCTGAACTATCCCTTTAAAGGAGAACAAAGACGACGCATTAGTGACTCACTGAACAAACCTAATGTTATGATCATGAATAAAACAGAAGTAATGAGTAATCCATTAATAAGTAACTTGTTCACTCAGACTGATTCTAGAATTAAAATAAAAAATGTATTTCATGATGTAGATATTAGCACAGACAGATTCATGCAGTTTGAGTGAACAAGTTCCTTCTGTTTTATTCGTGACCATAACATTACGTTTGCTCAGTAGGTTCACTAATGCATCGTTGTTGTTCTCCTTTAAGTTTTCATCTTACCTAGTTGTGGCTAAATTCTTCATGTTAGAATGTTTATCCTTTGTGGATCTTGTTGGTTGAAGATTTGGAGATGGGGCAGATTTATGACACTGGTGGAGAACACGACACACATTTACACACACATTTTGACACCGAAAACCATTAACCGGAAGTGACATTTACCCTAAATCGTGACACTTCCAGCTATTGTGCAAAAAGTCAATAATTTTTTTTTTTTTTTTTCTCCAAGTCGGACTTGGAACGTAATTAGAGCCCGACCGATATGGATTTTGCTGTGGCCGATATGAAACCGATATAATGGGAGTTGGAGCTGCCGATATAATCGCCGATATATTTAGTGATGTAAAAATTCACTGTAAATGTTGAATTGTTTAAAAAACTTAGGTTTGGCTCTGGTGGATTTTAAATTGGGTTTATTTAGGCAACATTTATTGTTATTCTGCCTCTTTACATCATATTTACAGACAGTAGGTTGGCTTAATGGCATTTTTGCATCACATTCTAGACACTAGTGATGGGTATTCCAGTTCTTTTTAGAGAACCGGCTCTTTTGGCTCGGCTCACTAAAAGCTGCTGGTTCTTTTGGCTCCCAAGTGGCTCTTCAGATTGTTTTGTTGCAAGCAGGACAAAAGCACGTCTAAAGCAGAACTGAATCAGGACTAAACCAAGTCTAAACCAGGACTGAAAAAGGACTAAACCGGGACTTATTTATTTTATGCTAAACTACAGTCAAATATGCTCGTTTTTTTAATTTATATTTTTTTTATCCTACGTACACGCAAATTTCTCAAAGTTTCGTTTTTAGCCGCTGCCGCTGTCAAACCACGAGTCTGCACGCGGCGTGAAGAGAAAAAAAGTGAGAGAAAGAGAAAACACGGCTCCCAATAAGGATCAGGCTCCCGTCGTTCCCTTTAAAGAACCGGTTCTAAGAGTCATTTCGTTCGCGATGGACCCATAACTAGTAAAGAAAGTAGCGCTATTAGCCTTTAGCCGTAAATACGTGCGCGCCGCGGTAATTAATTATATGCGCAAATGTCATAATTCACACGTCTGTTCACAGCTCATTTACATATCAGTGCAGGTCCAGTAGCAAATATACGAACAATATAATCACTTTACAACAGGCCAATAGAAAACAGTCTGTTTATGTGCGGGAGCTACAGCAGCTAACCCATAACAAATGACAAAAACTAGCTTCAGAGTCGACATATTTCCAACACTCACCGCTCATACAGGCTCCTCCTCACATCACAAATCTGCACTAATAAATGTCCTTTTAATCCAGACTCAAACCGATTGTCCGTAAAAAGAAAATAATCTCAGTGTTTGGATCTGTGTCTGCGGGTGTAAACAAACACACGTGAGTGACGCGACTCTGTGGTGTGTTCAGGGACAGTACGGACACACAGACAAATGACTCCGTAGATAAATACTGATGTGGAGCCACATATTTGGACATTTATCTGTCTGTAAATTGGATTAAATGAACAGAATGTAGAGAGTCTAAGCTTTATAACGAGTTATAACATGCCCACGTGAAATATCGGCCCCTAAGCAAGTTGCCCATATCAGCCGATCTAAACGTAAAACGTAATAAAACTCTTGAAATGTGGACGTGATGACATATCTGAGATCCGAGTGGGAGACGGATGGATAATCAAAATGACCATATTATTATCAAACTGTCGCCTATATGATCGTAACCCTTTAATGGTCTTTATTCTGCAGCTTCAGCCGTGTTTTGACGACGGACACAGAAAAAGTAAAAGCTCCATCTCCTAAACGTCCAGCTCTGGTTGTAAAAGTCCGTCCTCTCAGTCCTCAGAGTTAACGAGGTGTCATGTTACTCTTCAATTAAAGAAATGGCCTTTTTAAACCCGGGCTGAGGCAGAGCGCCGACACACACACTCTTCACCTGTATTTTCATTTAAAAGTCAGACATAAAAATTAAATTCTAAAGCAGTTTAGTCAGAAAGTTCATTCATACAGACCACACACACATAAACTTTGTTGGAAACTCGACACATTTCAAATTAAAACCAAAATTAAAACCAAATAGTTGCAGCCTTGATGAAAACAAACAAACAAAAATAGCGACACCTGGGACATTTCTTGGAGAAAACTTGGACAAATCACTGGTTTTGGATAAATCTGCTGGGACAGAGGAGACCAGGTAAATACAGACGTCTGATCACTTTATACGCAGGAATCCATGTGTCATTCATTCATTTGTTTTTCAAAATAAAAAGAAAATTAACAAAAGAAAAAAAAATACAAATTTCATCATTATTTGTCTACAAAACCAAAATGAAAAAAGTTTTTTTTTTTTTTTTAAAGTTTTCGATTTTGTGTTTAAATGAAAAATGGGAAAAAAAAACAGATAACGACTAAACCAGGACTAACGCAGGACTAAAACAGGACTGAACCAGGACTAAAACAAGACTGAACCAGGACTAAAACAAGACTGAACCAGGACTAAACCGGTCTCAGTCCAGGTCTCAGTCCCGGTCTGGTCCCGTTCTCAGGCCTGGTCGTGATCACCCGACAGTCTACGTGGGCGCACCTCTTGGCCCGTCCCGACACTCCTGGTTTAGTCCTGGTTTTAGTCCTGGTTTTAGTCCTGTTTTAGTCTTTTAGTCCTGTTTTAGTCCTGTTTTAGTCTTG
Source organism: Boleophthalmus pectinirostris (assembly GCF_026225935.1). Taxonomy (NCBI): domain Eukaryota; kingdom Metazoa; phylum Chordata; class Actinopteri; order Gobiiformes; family Gobiidae; genus Boleophthalmus; species Boleophthalmus pectinirostris. The sequence continues at coordinate 32,668,109 of NW_026571047.1, forward strand.
TTTTAGTCTTGTTTTAGTCCTGTTTAAGTCCTGGTTTAGACCTGGTTTAGTCCTGTTTTAGTCCTGGTTCAGTCCTGTTTCAGTCCTGGTTTAGTCCTGGTTTAGTCCTGTTTTAGTCCCGTTTTAGTCCTGGTTCGGCATCGCAATTTAAGTCACGTAAACATCCATTAACCGTTTTTTCCATTTTTCATTTTAACACAAAATCGAAAACTGAAAAGAAACAAATCATTGTTCATTTTTTATTTTGGTTTTGGAGACAAATAATCAAGAAAATAGTAGTTTTTTTCTTTCTGTTATTTTTGGTTTTATCTTGAAAAACAAATGAACGAATGACACACGGATTTGCAACTCCAGTTCTGTTTGCGTTTGTGACGAGAAAACTAGATCAAAACTCGTTTCTCTTTAAACGTTTGTAATAAAACAATACAGTAAACCTCGTCTCCTCTCTTCTGTTTGTAAATGTCAGAACGGAGCTGCGGTTGATTTAAAATTCACTTTGATCGCAGCACGTTTCACAGACCTCCCGAAGCCTCCCTCAGAACAGCGCCCCCTGCAGTCGCTCTACACTCACAGTAAACACGGATTAGAAGGTAAACGAGCCGGAGCCGCGCCGACGCTCGCAGCACACGCACGCTCCGCCAAACGTCTTAACACCCGGATCCCCGCGAGGCCGAAGAAGAAGCGAACGATTCTGTGATGACGTTTCTTTAACAACAAGGAAAAGTGTTGGGAGTGACGCCTTATAAAAGTGACGAATTACTGTAACGTGTTGGTTTTTGTTGTAACGCAGTAATTTAAGGCATCACAGGGAAAAAAGTGGTAATATTTTACTCGGTACAAATGTCAGTGAGGCAAGTTATACATTTTTAACCTGGATTGAAGTGGTGGGTTTTTCTTCATACAGATTTGCTAAAATTCCCGCGAAATCAGCAGCGGTGAAACGGCGGAGACGCGCCCACGTAGACCGTCAGGTGACCGCGGGCGAAAGGACCGATGCAGAACTCCACGGGGCGAAGAGCAGCTGACGCCCTGTTCCACAGACTCGGGGTTCTCTCAGGGGCGGTCCTAGGTTCCAAGTTCTAGTCCAAGATTAGTCCTGGTTTAGACCTGGTTTAGACTTGGTTTAGTCCTAGTTTAGTCCTGGTTTAGACCTAGTTTAGACCTATTTTAGTCCTGGTTTAAACCTGGTTTAGTCCTGGTTCAGAAGGACAATAACGTCTTTCCCCTTGATAAAATTCAACAAACATTTTCTTTGTTCCGGCTTTAAATCCTCGACCTCAGGAATCGTTGACAACACTGAATGTCTGTTTCTTCGCTGATTGGCTGGTGCTTGAACTCACACTTCCAGGGTTCTTGTAACCCGTCTAGTGTATCTGATTCCTGATCTAGTCGCTGGAGAGAAGTGAAATTGAGCAGAGGCACTAGGTGGCGCCAGCCTGACTACAGCTACACGGAGGCTCGGCTCTTTAATATTCCTGAGGAACTCGTCCGTGATCCGGGTGTCAGTGTTTCTCACAGTGTTTTATAGTTAGAGGGTCTCCTTGACCATGTCTCTGAACCACGTGAATCCTCACAAAACTACGGTGGTCGTGCAGTGGTCTTCACTTTCACCAGCACAGAACACCCCCCCTGCCCCAGACCCAGACTATAAATATCCCAAACAGTGTCAATAATTTAATCAGGAATAATTAGAACAAAATCATAATTACGTTTCGTGACATTTTTGGACGTAAATCTGGTGTTTGTTTCCAATCAGGTCGTCTCAGTGTGAGCTTCTGCTGTGCTTAAACATGAGCTCTGAGAGGATCATTAGTGAGATCTGGACCTGGTCTGATCTCAGTTTGGATCTGTGACTGGACTTTGCACTGGACTTTGGACTGGACTTTAGGCTTAGCCTGGACCTGGTTTGGATCTCTGTTTGGATCTAGGTCTGGACTGGGTTTGGACTTTGGGCTGAACTACTGTCTGGACTTTGGACTGGGTCTGGACCTGGTGTGGACTCGGTCTAAGTCTACAGGTCACATTACAACATCATTTAAAATAGTTCTAGTTATTTGCCGCCTTTGAAACTGTTGCATCCTCTGTGAGTTTGGTCTCCATCCAGGGCTGGGACCTTGTCTGGACCTGATCTTGGATCTGGTCTTGGATCTGTCCTCAGTCTGGACCTGGTCTGGACTAGATCTGAACTCAGTCTGGACATGGTTTAGATCCGGATTCAATCTGGATTCAATTTGGACTTTACTTGTGCTCACAGTCTGGATTTGGTTTGGACCTGATTTAGATCTGGTTTTGTGTTTGTTTTTGCTCAAAGCTCAAAATGCTCTGTTCCACCTTGTGATGTCATGAAGTGGTAGTTTTCAAGTTAACACCTCCTTTTATCTTCAGTTCAGTCGAGATTGATAATTCCAGACCTGAAATGATCCAAATGATTCTAGTGAAAGTGTGTGGAGTTTACAGTTCACCTCTTGTATCACCACATGACATCACAAGGTGGAACAGAGTGTTTTAGGGTTGACAGAAAAGTCTAAATCTGCAGGTTTGTGAGTTAAACGTGAGTGAAACAAAACACAACTCCAGGTTTGTTTTAATGACGAGAGCACATTCAGATGGCCGATGTCCAAACTTTTTTATTTATTTACTTATTTATTTATTTATTTATTTATTTTTACACTGTGCTGTGGTCCAAAGCAAGAAAAATATTGATGAAGGCTTTTTTTGCCGAAACGTTATTTTGGGGAAAAAAAAAAAAAGAAAATAAAAAAGCTTTTGCACATCGGCCATCTGAAAAAATAATAATAATTGAAAATTGAAAATAAAAAAGCTTTTGGACATCGACCATCTGAAGAAAAAAAAATTAAATTAAATTAAAAAAAATATTGAAAATAAAAAAAGCTTTTGGACATCAGCCATCTGGAAAAAAAAAAATCATAAAAAAGCTTTTGGACATCGACCATCTGGAAAAAAAAAAATTAATAAATAAAAATTTTAAAATAAAAAAGCTTTTGGACATCGACCATGTGAAAAAAAAAAAAAAAAAAAACTAAAAAAAATTTAAAAAAATTGAAGATAAAAAAGCTTTTGGACATTGACCATGTGAAAAAAAAATTTATAAAAAATTGAAGATAAAAAAGCTTTTGGACATTGACCATGTGAAAAAATAAAAAATAAAAAATTGAAGATAAAAAAGCTTTTGGACACTGACCATGTGAAAAAAAATAAATAAAATTGAAGATAAAAAAGCTTTTGGACATCAACCATGTGAAAAAAAAAAAAAAAAAAACTAAAAAATGTTTTTAAAAATTTAAGATAAAAAAGCTTTTGGACATCAACCATCTGAAATTTTTTTTAATAAAAAATAAAATAAAATTGAAAATAAAAAAGCTTTTGGACATCGGCCATCTGAGTGTCCTGTGCATTTCTTCACTCTGCTCTTTGCATTTGCACCTCTACAAGAATTTCAGTGTGCGTTTTCTGTTTCTTTTGTTTTAATGAGGAAACAATATTATAACCGATCAGAAAACGGCGTAATATTGTCCGTTTAATGAGACAGTAGAGTAAACAGTCTTGCTTCTCTCCTGGAGGGTTTGGACCTGGTCTGGACCTGGTTCAGATCTGGTTTTGTGTGTGTTTTTGGCCGCTCTTTACGCCTGCGTCTGTGTGAATATTGATGTGTTTAAACAGGAGCTCAGGATTACACTGTTAATCTGCTGGACTCATAAGAAACACTGTTCATTCACACACATGTCCCTCGCTGAGTTTACTCTGTTTACAGTACGACAACATGTGGACATTTGTGTTTATTTGACGTTATGACGAGCCTCGTTTAAATTATTACACAAAAACAAACTGTATTTTTTCTATTTTCACATGTAGACCCCCGTCCAAGTAGCTTTCTGAACACATGCATCAAGAATTTTGGACTTCTGGTCATCGTGCAATTCATACAGGGAAGGATCCTCCGAAAAAGTGAGCATCAAACCACTATGTTTGTTTTCCCAGTGGGAGGTGTCTGTTGTCAAAGTCGATCTTTTCAAGTCTTTTGAACCATATCACTTTTGTTTCTGGTTCTGATATTGTCATATTTTAGTTTTGGGATTCGGACATCGTAATTGTGTGGTTGTTGGATCCTAACAGAGGAAAACGGGCTTTGGAAGTTTTTGAACTCCATAAATGAAAAAAGTGAATCAGATGTGTGTGACTCAAACTTCTGTTCAAACTGTTTCCCAACGGAACTGAAAAATAGTGAAAGGTGAAGGCGATGGGCAGGACTGATCCACAGGAAGAACCAAAAAGGAAATCTTTGTCTCGAGCAGTGGTGCTCAATACATCGATCTCAATCTACCAGTCGATCGCCAAGGTCGTGTGGGTAAATCGCCGTGTCTCGTCTCGGACTCGCGTTTGGACTCGGTCTTGTCTCTCACTCGAGGTCTGACACTCAACAAGTGCGATCATGTTTCATTCCGGCCGCTGCTGTTGGTAATAAACTTGTAGCGGGTGCAGGAGCGTGTGGGGCGTCTCAGTGCAGCCTGTGCGCTCATTTGAAACCCGCGGAGACTCTACGGCGCATCACAAACACACACGCTCCCTATGCACGGCTCGTCTGCGACAGCGTGTGCCCTCGTGTACCAGCGTGCATCACAGGGCAGGTTCAACTTCCTAAACATCCTACCTGTCCACCTGCCTCACGTCAGCACGCCGCCCCTCGCCTTTTCACGCTCTCGCTCCTTCCTGCGTACAGCCAACACAAGCCCCTCCCACAGTGCGGCTGATTAGAAGAGCAAGACCAAACGTGAAGCAAAAACCAGTCTAAATTTGTGTTCCAGTGTTGGCACAAAGCAGGTCTACAGCATAGAGCGGATCTACAGAACAGACCTACTGCCACATTTGGCTGAAGTTTGTCTAACAAAAGTGACAAATGCATCTGTGTTTGTCACGATGTGCGTTTGGTTTGGTAAACTCTTTCTTTCTCTCTCCCTCTCCCCTGTCTCTTTCTCTTTTTCTCTCTCTCCTGCTCGCTCTTTCTTCCTCCCCCTGTCTCTCTCTCTTTCTTTCTTTCTTTCTTTCTTTCTCTGTCTCCCCCTCTCTCCTCCTCTCTCTCTTTCACTCCTCTTGTTTTTTTGAATCCCCTGAATTCATCTCAAACTCAGTGATTTCTCTTTCTCTCTCTCTTTAACTTTTACACCTCCCTGAGAAAAAAAAGGGGTGAAAAAAGCAAAAATCTGTCTAAAAAATCAAATGTTTGAATATAAATATTTATCTAAGACGCTTTATTTTCCTCTTGAAATCTGGGCCTTCGTTTAAGAACAGTGTGTCTGTGTTTGTCACGATGTGCGTTTGGTTTGGTAAACGTGCAGAGGCTGGTAAATATCACTGCAAAACCAGAAAAAAATGCAACTCCAGTTTGGAACTTTAAAAAACAGGTTTAAAAATCTTCCTTCACTTTTTTCACAGTTTTGTGTAAAGTGCCAGAGGAAGAGGTTCTCAAACTGTGGGGGAGGGTCCAAAAAAGGGGCACAGAGTGTTTCAGTTCAGTTTGTTTGGCTTTGTATTAGGTCGATCATTTGGACTTGGTCATTTTGTAAGTAGCTCACATGATGAAAAAGTAAAAACACTCCTGGTCTAAATCATCTGGAGTTTGCAGTGAACATTTTGTATGTGGAGACAACAAAACAAAATCCTGATCCCTCACTCAAGCTCGGTTACGAATTTAAAAAGTCAACGCCAAAGTGAACGACACCAACTGTTCACCAAGAAACACCTTCCACTGCAAAGAGACCGAGACGTGATGTTGCTGTATGTGGTGGATCCCTCTGCCACCGTCCATAGTGTCAGTATTATTTCATTTTCATGATTATTTACATTAAGTTAATTACACTACACATCATTTAATTCCTTTATTTAGACTTATGTTCTAATTTGAGTGCACGCATTTTAGTTAATATAAGTCTAATTTACTTACACTTGTTCTTTTTGCTTTTTGAGCACCGGACGGACGGACCCTGGGAGAGACCATCAGGACTCAGCAAAGGGGGGGAGCACTATTTAGTTTGTTTTAATAAGTTAATTTGTTTAGTTTGTGTTAAGGTCACATTATTATCACTTATTATTTTCTGTATTACACTGAAAAAATGGTCCGAGGGGGGTTGCTCAAATTGCAAAAACAAATTTGACAACAATAACATCACTTTTTTACGTTTCTCTGTCCAGCATGTTTAAATCTTACAAACATCGCTTGATTGTGGCCGATGTGAAACCTGCATGTTTTAATCATCAGGTTGAGGAAACATGACTTTATTATTATCTCTGGTGAGGCTCGTCCCTCTGGAATTCTCCTCCTCAAAACTTTTGGAGGGAAAATTCAAATGTAACAGGACACAGGACAGATCCAGGAGCAGAGACACAGTGTGGAGCAGGAGGATTATCAGAGCTGATCTGGAGGTGAGACTTTTCAAAGATTTTATTACGTGCTTCTCCGGCCTAGAATGTCGTCATTGTTAAAACATGTTTGTGTTGTTTTATTTGAAATTAGAGTTAATGTAAGGACAGCTTGAAACAAATTGTTTTTGACTGTCCATCTACAAGAGTGTGACAGTTGTACTCAGATTTGAACGTGTTTGTTTGAGTCGTCTACAAACACAGAGTGACGTCCAGGTTCTGCTGGAGCTGTGGGGAAGTTCATGAATGTTATAGTTGATGTTTCAGAAAAAGGAAGATGTTTGAGAACCAACAAAACACAGAGCACAGATGAACAAAGTAAGTAAACCAACTAAATTTATTTTAAAATTTTTCAAAAAGAACTTCCTATTGAAACAGTTTTCGTGTTTCTACAGGGTGATGTGGCACTAGGAGACTTTATACCAGATGCCCTCCCTGTTACTGTGTTTAGAGGAAGAAAAGCAGCACATGGTGAGTTTTGTTTCTGCAGATACACTTCTAATGTTCTTGTTCTTCTGTTCTGGTCCATTATTGTAGTAATAATTGCTATAAGTGTATTTAAACATGTAGAACAGAGTAGATCATCAGAATGTGATCATCATGTGTTATTCTGTGTCCACAGAGGACCAGAGCTTCACTGGAATAAATCTTCACACACTGTCCAGCTCCAAACTGTGTGTCTCTGTGTGTTTGATTCTGTTTAAGACAAAACAGAACTGTGGAAAACTAATGACTGTTTTTGTATTCTTTTACAGAATTAGATCAATTAAATTAAATTATACATACTTATACATTTCATGATAAGGTAACATAAGATAAATATGCATATTCAGCAAGATTTATTCAAATTTGATCAACATGAAAAAGTGATGTTCATGTTCCGAGAAAAATATGTGTAGAGGGGATCGAAAAAAGTTTCAAAGCCTAAACATAATTTTATTCCGTGCAACCGCTGTCCATAACTTTTTTACGCAAATCCATTTTTTCAGTGTATAATTATTTGCTTTTTTGTTTACTTTGATTTAGTTATTGGTTTAGTTAGTTAGTGTAACTCCTCCCTCTTGTGTTCAGCTTTGGTTGGTCCTCAGGTATTTAAACACACCTGGTCCTTGTCTGGTTGGGTTCGTTTTGTTCTGTTCAGTTTGATTTTGAGTTTCCCCAGTTGGGCCCAGCTTTTTTTGTTAATAATTTGCCTAGTTTGAGCCTTTGTTAAATTATATCTTTTTTTATGGAGTAAGAAAGCTGTCAAAAATATTCGTGCACATAAAATAGAAATCCGTGCGTATTTGGAAAATCCGTGCATATTTGGCTGTAGTTGCGCATAAAATAAATATGTGTAAACTCTCAAATGACTCCAGTCGTACATAAAATATATTGTGTGTTACGTCGGATGTTGCCAACTGGCTCCACTATGTTTTCTAACATATAGGTGCAATTTCCCGTTCAGAGGAGGTGTTTTACACAATATTATACAGCAGCGTTCGGTTCCCGAATTCAAGACATTTTCACAATAGATTTTAATGAACCCACTTGTTGTTCTGTTGTAGCTTCTTGTGCTTTTACTCTGTTTTTACTCTGCTACAAACTTGAGCTGCACAGTCTTGATCTTGATCGATGTTTCTTCTGCTCGATGGATAATGTCTGTGAAGTGATGATGTATTTTTGACAGTAAAGTTCCGCTGTGAATTTCGTAATTCGTACTGATGAAAAGCGTAACTCGTAAATTTTCATTTCGTGATTGTAATTCATGACGTCGTAATTTTTCAATTCGTATTCTGATGGATAAAATACACACAATATATTTATGCACGACTGGACTCATTTGAGAGTTTACAAATATTTATTTTATGCGCAACTACAGACAAATACGCACGGATTTCTATTTTATGCGCACGAATATTTTTGACAGCTTTCTTACTCCATATTTTTTTGGCTTTATTAAATTTAAACTTATTTTTATACCGTGTCTTTGCCTTTGTGTTTGGTCCACTACACTGTAAAACCACAAGAACAAGAAAGTGCAGCTCAGTCTGTTTGTCTCCTGCGTTTACGGGGTTTGGTTTTGTTTTCTTTTGTTTTGTTTTGTTTTCTTTTGTTTTGTTTTCTTTTGTTTGGTTTTGTTTTGTTTTCTTTTGTTTTCTGTGTCTCTGCTGGTGTTGGATTTGTCCTCATTTGACTGAACTCATTTTGACCCGAGTCTTTCTTTTTATTTCTCTGTTTTTATTCTAATTAACGACTTATTTGTGTTGATCTCACTTCCTCTCCTCCTCCAGGCGTTTCCTCTCTTCCTCCTGCTTACTCTGCCTCTCCGTCCCTCCTCCTCCGTCCCTCCTCCTCCGCTCCCCCCGTCTCACGTTCTTTATCTCTCTCTCCTTCTCTGTCCCTCTCTCTTTCTCTCTCTGTCTCACTCCCTCCTTCTCTTTCTTTCTTTCTTTCTTTCTTTCTCTCTTTCCCCTTCTCTCCCATTCTCCCTCTATCTTCCTCACTCTCCTTCTCTCTCTCTCTCTGCCCCCTCTCCATCTCCTTCTCTCCCTCTCTCTCTGTCTTTCTTTCTTTCTTTCTCTCTCCCTTTTCCTTTCTCTCCCTCTATCTTCTCCTCTCTCCCTCTCTTTGTTTCTCTTTCTTTCTTTCTCTCCCTCTTCTCATCTGTCCCCCTCTCTCTCTCCCTCCCTCCCTTTCTTTCTTTCTTTCTTTCTTTCCTCTCTCTCTTCCTCACTCTCCTCCTTTCTTCCCCTGTCACTCTCTTTCTCTTTCTTTCTCTCCCCTCTCTCTTTCTTTCTTCCTCTCTCCCCCTTTCTTCTCCTCCTCTCCCTCCCTCCCTCTCTGTGTCTCACTCCCCCTCTTTTTTTTCTCTCCCTCCCTTGCTCTCTTCTCCTCCTCTCTCCCACTATCTCCTCTCCCCCTCTCCCTCTCTCTTTCTTTCTTCCTCTCTCCCGCTCTCTCCCTCCCCTCCTCTTCCTCTCTCCCTGCCCCCTCTCTCTCTCCCTCTCTCTTTCTGTCCTCTCTCCCTGTCCTCCTCTCTTTCTTCTCTTCTCTCTCCCTCCCCTCTTTCTTTCTTTCTTTCTCTCTCTTTCTTTCTGTCTTCCTCTCTCTCCCCTCCCTCTCTTCTCCTCTTCCTCTCTTTCTCGCACTCTCTTTCTTTCTTTCTTTCTTTCTCCACCACTCTTCTTCTCTCCTCCCTCCCCCTCTCCCCTCTTTCTTTCTTTCCTTCTTTCTTTCTTCCTCTCCCCCTTTCTTCTCCTCTCTCCCTCTCTCCTCCTCTCTCTCTCTTTCTCTCTCTCTCTCTCTGTCCCTCTCTCTTTTTCTTTCTCTCCTGCTTGCTCTTTCTTTCTTTCTTCTCCTCCTCTCTCTTCCCCCCTCTCCCTCTTTCATTCTTTCTCTGTCTCCCCCTCTCCCTCCCTCTCTTTCTTTCTCCCCTGCTCTCCCTCTCTCCTCCCTCTCTCTTTCTTCCTCTCCCCCTCTCTCTTTCTGTCTTTCTTTCTTCCTCTCTCCCCCTTTCTTCTCCTCTCTCTCTCTCTCCCCTGTCTCTCTCTGTCCCTCTCTCTTTTTCTCTCTCCTGCTCGCTCTTTCTTTCTCTCCCCCCTCTCTCCCTCTCTTCTCCTCCTCCTCCTCCCTCTTCCTCCCCCTCTCCCTCTCTTTCTTTCTCCCCCGCTCTCTTCCCTCTCTCTTCTCCTCTCTCCCTCTGTCCCTCTCTTTCTTTCTTTCTTTCTCTCTCTCCTCTTCTCTTCTTTCCCTTTCTCCCCCTCTCTCTCTCATTCTGTCTTTCTTTCTTCCTCTCTCGACCTTTCTTCTCCTCCTCTCTCTCCTCCTCTCCCTCTTTCTCTCTTCTCTTTCTCTCCTCTGTTTTTATGACAGCGTTCGTCCTCTGTGTTAATCTCAAACACAATGATTCCTCTCTCTTTCTTTCTCTCTGTCCCTCTCCCTCTCTCTCCCTCCTCCTCCTCTTTCTTTCTTCCCCTCCTCTTTCTCTCTTTCTCTCTTTCTCTCCTCCGTTCTCTGTATTCGTCTCAAACTCAGTGATTTTTCTTCTGTCAGTCTGGAGTCTGGATTATTGATCTGAGAGACGAATCTGTTTTGCCTTTTTATCTTCGGAAACGAGAGACAAAAAAAAAAAAAAAACACACACAAAAAAATTAAATATAAAAAAATAAAATAACCAAATAAAGCTGCACTGTGGAACATGTGTCTTTTACTTTTACTCCATCCCAAGAGTTTATCTGTGGAAAAAAAGCATAAATCTGTCACGAAAATCAAATATTTGAATATAAATATTTCTCCACATCTCTCTCTCTTTCTCTCACTCTCTCTCTTTCTTTCTTTCTTTCTCCACCACTCTTCTTCTCTCCTCCCTCCCCTCTCTCTTTCTTCTTCCCTCCCCCTCTCTTCTCCTCCTCTCTCTTTCTCTCTCTATCTCTCTGTCCCTCTCTCTTTTTCTCTCTCCTGCTTGCTCTTTCTTTCTCTCCCCCCTCTCTCCCTCTCTTCTCCTCCTCCTCCCTTTCCTCTCTTTCTTTCTCCCCGCTCTCTTCCCTCTCTCTTCTCCTCCCTCCCCCATCCCTCTCTCTTTCTTCCTCTCTCCCCCTTTCTTCTCCTCTCTCCCTCTCTCCTCCTCTCTTCTCTCTCTCTCTCCCCCTGTCTCTCTCTGTCCCTCTCTCTTTTTCTCTCTCCTGCTCGCTCTTTCTTTCTCTCCCCCCTTCTCTCCCCCTCTTCTCCTCCTCCCTCTCTTCCTCTCTTTCTTTCTCTCCTGCTCTCTCTCTCTCCTCCCTCTCTCTTCTCCTCTCTCCCTCTCTCTTTCTTCCTCTCCCTCTCTCTCTTCTGTCTTTCTTTCTTCCTCTCTCCCCCTTTCTTCTCCTCTCTCCTCCTCTCTCCTCTCTTTTTCCTCTCTCCCTCTCTCTTTCTGTTCTTTCTTTCTTCCTCTCTCCCCCTTTTCTCTCCTCTCTCCTCTCTCTCTCTCTTTCTTCCTCTCTCCCCTCTCTCTTTCTGTCTTCTTTCTTCTCTCTCTTCCTCTCTCTCTCCTCCTCTCTCTCTCTCTCTCTCTCTCTCCCCTGTCTCTCTCTGTCCCTCTCTCTTTTTCTTTCTCCTGCTCGCTCTTTCTTTCTCTCCCCCTCTCTCCCTCTCTTCTCC
>NW_026571047.1:32684664-32725864 GCF_026225935.1 Boleophthalmus pectinirostris
ACAAAATCACACCTGAAGAGGTTTTAAATGTCATTCATAAAGGTTTGAGTAATCTAGAGATCTCTCCTGGCCCGATTCTGTACGAGGCTCCGCCCACAAGCTCCATAAATACACAAAAACATGACACAAAACTGTTCACTACAACTTCACAAACCTTGCAAAATGTAGTTATACACATTTATATTTAAGATTTTACTACAAATCTGCAAAAAAAAAAAAAAAAAAAGTTACGGGAGAGAGAGAGACAAACAAATAGAGAAGAGAGAGAGAAAAACAGAGAAGAGAGAGACTTAGAGAGAAAGACAAACAGAGAGAGAGAAAGAAGAGAGAAAAGAGAGGGAAAGAGAAGAGCGAGAGAAAGAAAGACAAACAGCAAGAGAGAGAGAGAGACAAACAGAGAAGAGAGACAGAAAGAGAAAGACAAACAGAAAGAGAGAGAAAGAGAGAGAGAGAGGAAAAGAGAAGAGCAAGAGAAAGAAAGACAAACAGAGCGAGAGAGACAAACAAAGAAGAGAGAGAGAAAGAGACACACAGAGAGAGAGAGAGAGAGAAGGAAAGAGAGACAGAGAGAGCAAGAGAGACAAACAGAGAAGAGAGAGAGAGACAGAGTGAGAAAGACAGAGAAGAGAGAGAGAGAGAGAGAGACAAACAGAGAGAGAGAGAGAGAGAAAGAGAGGGAAAGAGACAAGCGAGAGAAAGAAAGACAAACAGTGAGAGAGACAGAAGAGACAAAAAGAGAAAAGAGAGACAGAGAGAGAGAGCGAAAGAGAAACAGAGAGAGAGACAAAGATAGGAGAGAGAGAGAAGAAAGAGAGACAGAGGGAGCAAGAGAGACAAACAGAGAAGAAAGAGAGAGACAAACAGAGAGAGAGAAAGAGAGAGACAGATAGAGGAAAAGAGAGGGAAAGAGAAGAGAGAGAGAAAGAAAGAGACACAGAGAGAGAAAGAAAGAGAGAGAGAGAGAGACAAAATCACACCTGAAGAGGTTTTAAATGTCATCCATATGTGTCTGAGTAATCTAGAGATCTCTCCTGGCCCGATTCTGTACGAGAGAGAAAAACAGAGAAGAGAGAGACTTAGAGAGAAAGACAAACAGAGAGAGAGCGAAAGAGAGAGAGAGAGAGGAAAAGAGAAGAGCAAGAGAAAGAAAGACAAACAGAGACCGAGAGACAAACAAAGAAGAGAGAGAGAAAGAGACACACAGAGAGACAGAGAGAGAAGGAAAGAGAGACAGAGAGAGCAAGAGAGACAAACAGAGAAGAGAGAGAGAGACAGAGTGAGAAAGACAGAGAAGAGACAGAGAGAGAGAGACAGAAAGAGAAAAAGAGAGGGAAAGAGACGAGCGAGAGAAAGAAAGACAAACAGCGAGAGAGACAGAAGAGACAAAAAGAGAAAAGAGAGACAGAGAGAGAGAGACAAAGATAGGAGAGAGAGAAGAAAGAGAGACAGAGGGAGCAAGAGAGACAAACAGAGAAGAAAGAGAGAGACAGAAAGAGAAAGACAAACAGAGAGAGAGAAAGAGAGAGACAGATAGAGGAAAAGAGAGAGAAAGAGAAGAGAGAGAAAGAAAGCGACACAGAGAGAGAAAGAAAGAGAAGAGAGAGAGAGAGACAAAATCACACCTGAAGAGGTTTTAAATGTCATTCATAAAGGTTTGAGTAATCTAGAGATCTCTCCTGGCCCGATTCTGTACGAGGCTCCGCCCACAAGCTCCATAAATACACAAACACGATACAAAACTGTTCACTACAACTTCACAAACCTTGCAAAATGTAGTTAACACATTTAAATTTAAGATTTTACTACAAATCTGCAAAAAAAAAAAGTTACGGGAGAGAGAGAGAAGAAAGAGAGACAGGGAGAGAGAGACAAACAAATAGAGAAGAGAGAGAGAAAAACAGAGAAGAGAGAGAAAGAGAGAGAGAGAGGGAAAGAGAAGAGCGAGAGAAAGAAAGACAAACAGCAAGAGAGAGAGAGAGACAAACAGAAGAGAGACAGAAAGAGAAAGACAAACAGAGCGAGAGAAAGAGAGAGGGAAAGAGAAGAGCAAGAGAAAGAAAGACAAACAGAGAGCGAGAGAGACAAACAAAGAAGAGAGAGAGAAAGAGACACACAGAGAGGGAGAGAGAAGGAAAGAGAGACAGAGAGAGCAAGAGAGACAAACAGAGAAGAGAGAGAGACAGAGTGAGAAAGACAGAGAAGAGACAGAGAGAGAGAGACAGAAGAGAAAAAGAAGGGAAAGAGACGAGCGAGAGAAAGAAAGACAAACAGCGAGAGAGACAGAAGAGACAAAAAGAGGAAAAAGAGACAGAAGAGAGCGAAAGAGAAAGAGAGAGAGATAGGAGAGAGAGAGAGAAGAGAGACAGAGGGAGGCAAGAGAGACAAACAGAGAAGAAAGAGAGAGACAGAAAGAGAAAGACAACAGAGAGAGAGAGAGAGAGACAGATAGAGGAAAAGAGAGGGAAAGAGAAGAGAGAGAGAAAGAAAGAGACACAGAGAGAGAAAGAAAGAGAGAGAGAGAGAGAGACAAAATCACACCTGAAGAGGTTTTTAAATGTCATTCATAAAGGTTTGAGTAATCTAGAGATCTCTCCTGGCCCGATTCTGTACGAGAGCCAGCTCCATAAACACAAAAGACAGAGAAGAGAGAGAGAAGAAAGAAAGACAGGGAGAGGAGAGACAAACAAAGAAGAAGAGAGAGAGAAAAAGACAGAAGAGAGAGAAGGAGAGAGAGAGAGGAAAAGAGAGAAGAGAGAAGAGAGAGAAAGAAAGACAAACAGAGCAGAGAGAGAGAGAAGAAGAGAGAAGAGAGAGCGAGAGAAGAGAGAGAGAGAGAGAAGAGAAGAGAAGAGCAGAAGAGCAGAGAGCGAGAGAGAGAGACAAAATCACACCTGAAGAGGTTTTAAATGTCATCCATATGTGTCTGAGTAATCTAGAGATCTCTCCTGGGCCCGATTCTGTACGAGGCTCCGCCCACAAGCTCCATAAATACACAAACATGACACAAAACTGTTCACTACAACTTCACAAACCTTGCAAAATGTAGTTATACACATTTATATTTAAGATTTTACTACAAATCTGCAAAAAAAAAAAAAGTTACGGGAGAGAGAGAGAAGAAAGAAAGACAGGGGAAGTGAGAGAGAAACAGAGAAGAGAGAGAAGGAAGAGAGAGACAGAGACAAGAGAGACAAAGAGAGGAGAGAGAGAGAGACAGAGAGAAAGACAAACAGAGAGAGAGAAAGACAAAGACAGAGAGAGAGACAGAGAGAGGGAAAGAGAAGAGGGAGAGAAAGAAAGACAAACAGTGAGAGAGAGCAAGACAGAGAGAGCGAGAGAGAGAGAGAAAGACAGAGAAGAGAGAGAAGAAAGAGAGACACGGAGAGAGAGAGAGACAAACAGAGAAGAGAGAGAGACACAGAGAGAAAGACAAACAGTGCGAGAGAGAGAAAGAAACAGACAGAGAGAGACAGGAGAGGGAAAGAGAAAAGCAACAGAAAGAAAAACTAACAACGAGAGAGAGAGAAACAGAGAGCGAAAGAGACAAAGGGAATAGAGAGAGAGAAGAAAGAGAGACAAAGAGAGAGAGAGAGAGAGAAGAAAGAGAGACAAAGAGAGAGAGAGAGAGAGAAGAAAGAGAGACAAAGAGAGAGAGAGAAGAAAGAGAGACAAAGAGAGAGAGGCACAGAGAGAGAGACAGAGAGAGAGGGAGGCAGAGAGAGAGAAGAAAGAGAGACAGAGAGAGGGAAAGAGAAGAGCAAAGGAAAGACAAACAAACAGCGAGAGAACAAGAAAGACAAAGAGAGAAGACAAAAACACACCTGAAGAGCTTTTAAAACTTATCAGTCCATGTTTGAGTAATCTAGAGATCTCTCCTGGGCCCGATTCTGTACGAGGCTCCGCCCACAAGCTCCATAAATACACAAAAACATGACACAAAACTGTTCACTACAACTTCACAAACCTTGCAAATTGTAGTTATACACATTTATATTTAAGATTTCACTACAAATCTGCAAAAAAAATTAAAGTTACAGGTTAGATCTGTGGAGAGGGAGAGCCCAGTCACAGTGAGATGTATGATTTTAATGTTATGTAGGCAGTAGAAAACACCTGTAATGAAATAATGTGTTATGAAGAGGATTTTTTTGACGGACAGAATAGCGAAAAAAAAAAAAAAAATTCGGGATCATGTGTCGTGGGTTAATACAAACATTTTAAGATCAAAATGTGGAGGTTCACAGCAGCAGGTGCAGAGAGACAAGATCCAAATGTAAATCAACTGGAGTCAGAGTCAGAAGGATCCGGAAGAGCCTCCTGGAGAACTTCCTATTTGGCACACGACAGCTACAGCGTTATTTATGTCCACTGCATCCCCCCGCAGACAGTCCCTCCTTCTGCGCACTAAACCAGGACTAAACAAGGAAAAACAGTCTAAAAACAGGTCTCAAGGTCTAAAACAGGTCTAAAAGGTCAAAAAGGTCTAAAACAGGTACTAAACCAGGTCTAAACAGGCTAAAACTAAACAGGTCTAAAACAGGTCTAAAAAGGTCAGGTCTAAAACAAAACAGGTAAAAACAGGTCTAAAACAGGTCTAAAAAGGTCTAAAAAACAGGTCTAAAACAGGTCTAAAACAGGTCTAAAACAGGTCTCTAAAACAGGTAGGTCTAAAACAGGACAAACCAGGTCTAAAAACAAGGTCTAAACAGGTCACTCTAAAAAACTAAAAACAGGTCTAAAACAGGGTCTAAAACAGGACTAAACCAGGTCTAAGGTCTAAAAACAGGTCTAAACCAGGTCTAAAACAGGTCTAAAAACAGGTCTAAAAACAGGTCTAAAAACAGGTCTAAAAACAGGTCTAAAAAGGTCAGGTCTAAAACAGGTCTAAAACAGGTCTAAAACAGGACTAAACCAGGTCTAAAAACACTTCTAAAACAGGTCTAAAAACAGGTCTAAAACAGGTCTAAAAGGTCTAAAACAGGTCTAAAACAGGTCTAAAACAGGACTAAACCAGGTCTAAAAACAGGTCTAAAACAGGTCTAAAACAGGACTAAACCAGGACTAAACCAGGTCTAAAAACAGGTCTAAAACAGGTCTAAAAACAGGTCTAAAACAGGTCTAAAAACAGGTCTAAAACAGGTCTAAAACAGGTCTAAAACAGGACTAAACCAGGACTAAACCAGGTCTAAAAACAGGTCTAAAACAGGTCTAAAACAGGACTAAACCAGGTCTAAAAACACTTCTAAAACAGGTCTAAAACAGGTCTAAAACAGGACTAAACCAGGTCTAAAAACACTTCTAAACAGGTCTAAAACAGGTCTAAACCAGGTCTAAAACAGGTCTAAACCAGGTCTAAACAGGACAGGTCTAAAAAAAAACAGGACTAAAACCAGGTCTAAAAACAGGTCTAAAACAGGGACTAAACAGGTCTAAAAACAGGTCTAAAACAGGTCTAAAACAGGATTTGGACAGGACTTAACCAGGTCTAAAAACACTTCTAAAACAGGTCTAAAACAGGTCTAAAACAGGACTAAACCAGGTCTAAAAATAGGTCTAAAACAGGACTAAAACAGGTCTAAAAATAGGTCTAAAACAGGACTAAATCAGGTCTAAAAACAGGTCTAAAACAGGTCTAAAACAGGATTTAGACAGGACTTAACCATGCCGCCCACAGCGCCTCCTCCCATACGCAGCCCAATTCCTTTCACTTCTCCGTGTTTGATGGAGCTTAAGAAAGCAAAAGTTCCCATCCTGCGCGATTTGCAGGCGGGTGCGGGACAAAATATCGCAGATGCGAGCTGGAGCGGGACTGAAAATTGTGTCCTGCGCAGACCTCTAGTTCAGACTGCTGCCTCCTCTGTATTCAGGACAAATTGGAGGAGTCTTATCAGAACCAGGTGGTTTTCTGAAATGATCGCCAAAGAAATGCCAGAGCGCGGCTGCAGACGGTCCTGACTCCAACGGCAACGAAAAATAAACGAGCCAAATACAAGGAGGATAAAGACTCAAACAAACAAAGCGGTCGTGGACGTGTAACCTTATGTTTTGTTTCTGGACTGTATTATGGGAGACAAAATACGGTCCAGTTTTTCATGTGACGTCATCGTGTCTCCAGTGCACATGCGGGACACTTTCGGGCCGTTTAAAGTTCACACTGGAGTCACACACAAGTCACATTTAATTGGAAATGTGAACGACCTCGCAAAAACATCTGATTTCACAAAAAAATCTGAATTCAGCATTAAACCCTGCAGTCTGAACGTCGCCTTCGTTTATACTTTTTGTGTAGTTTTGTCCTTCGTGTGTCTGTTGCATAAATACATTAGACTTAAACTCCACTGGTTTGTGAAATAAAAAGTCCCGGGTGGATTCTAAGAAAAGAGTTGAACCGTGAGCGAGGAGGCGGCGCGTGTGAAGGAAAAGAGGTCAGAGCCGAGTTTGTTTCACGTGTCACTGCTCCACACGAGGTCACGGCTGCACTGCGCAAATCCACGGAGTCAAAATGTTTTTATGGCTCGTGAATATCTCGATGATACTGGATTCGTTTCAGTGTAAACAGGGTCTGAGATAGAATCTAAGACGCTCTGCCCAGTCACGGTTGTCAAATTGTCAGTGAAAGTTTAAATGAGACGCAGCAGCCTCCAAAAAAACTGTGGATGTAGTGTAAACATCAGCCAATTTCATTTTCTATTGGCTGTTAGGTTGTCGTTTCTAGCAGACTCGTCGGCTTATGTGTTTATGCAGTTTTTCAAATGAATTTTAAAAAGGGTTAAAAATGATGCAGTCAAACTCGAGTGTCGCGTGTCACTGCACAACATTTGGACTTTACTGTGAAGTCATTGTGTTTGGAGCTCATTTCAGTCACTCGTATCTGCAGGACTTTACTGTGTCTGTCTCACGGCCTGTGGGTTTGAGGGCAGATTACATGTACTGGAGTTATGTAATCAGAGTACAAATGATGAGTAACTGTATTCAGTTACAGTTACTGTTTCAGTGAGTGGTAATTGGATTACAGTTACTTTGTTGAAATAAATGGATTAAACAGCGGGATTTTCCTGTTTTCACATTTTGGGCTAAGGCCCCCCCCCCTTTTTTTTTTTTTTTTCTGTAACTCCACTCATTTCCAGAAACTAAACCAGGTCTAAACCAGGACTAAACCAGGACTAAACCAGGTCTAAACTAGATTTAAACCAGGACTAAAACCAGGACTAAACCAGGTCTAAACCAGGACTCTAAACCAGGTCTAAACCAGGACTAAACCAGGTCTAAACCAGGACTAAACCAGGTCTAAACCAGGACTAAACCAGGACTAAACCAGGTCTAAACCAGGACTAAACCAGGTCTAAACCAGTAAACTAAACCACTAAACAGGACTAAACCAGGACTAAACCAGGTAAACCAGGTAAACCAGGTCTAAACCAGGTAAACCAGGACTAAACCAGGTCCAGGTCTAAACCAGGACTAAACGGACTAAACCAAACCAGGACTAAACCAGGTCTAAACCAGGACTAAACCAGGTCTAAACCAGGTCTAAACCAGGACTAAACCAGGACTAAACCAGGTCTAAACTAGATCTAAACTAGGACTAAACCAGGACTGAAAACAGGATTTAACAGGACTAAATCTTGCCGCGTGGATCGTGTCTCTTCTTCTATCAATAATATTTTTAATTTGGTCAAGAAAAGTCTGGACTTTTCCTTTTCTTTTAACGGACAAAACATCTTATGTTACGATTTCCTGGTCTTTGTTTCTCTGCAGTAAATCAAGTAATCCAAAGTATTCAGATTACATTACTCACTGTAAGTAATTTAATGGATTACGTTACAAACTACATTCTGTTGTATGTAATCTGTAATCTGTAGGGGATTACATTTTAAAAGTCACCTTCCCAACAGTGTTTGGAGTCACTGTCGCCCGTGTTTTTACACTGGAAAAAAACAATATCCAGCAAAGTGTGAAAAATTCCTCGGTCGTTCAGGCAGAATCCACGGAAAAGGAAAAATTCAATTTATCAGCTGGACAAAAGTTTATTTGGTGGAACACGTTTGGCCGCTCATCCGAGCTGCTTCTTCAGTTCTGGTCAGACTCTGGTAAACACTGTGTCCACCAGCAGATGAACTGAATTTATTCTTTGCCAATATCTAGTTAAATTAAAATAACTTAAGAACATTTGACTTTATTTGATCAACTTGACAGGTAAAATAATCTACCAGTGGAATAAGAGTGTTTTTCTTAATTCAAGCAACATTAGGCTTTTTTTATTTTTATTTTGAAGATGTTGTTTTTCTTATTTTAAGTGCAGTAAGATTTTAAGTACAAAAATTCTTATTCCACTGGCAGATCATTTTACTTGTCCAGTGAAATTTACTCAAATCATGATAAAACCTTTTTAATTTAAGTCATTTTACTATAACTTGATTAAATTTAGTTTTTTACAGTGTTGCCCATTATAATCAACGATCACGTAACAGCAACACTTTCACTTCACTAATTACTGAATTATACTGTTTATACTGAGTTCTTCCTGGAGTTTGTGTAGTTGAAGCACAGATTTATTTCTTGTCCAGCTTTTCCGGACAAACAAAACATAATAAAACGGTTGAAGAAGTGGATGTGACGTCATATTCGAGGTCCGAGTGGAAGACGGACGGATAACGCACCATTATTATAAACACATCAAGAACCTCAGACGTCCGGTCATCGTGCAATTCACACTGGGAAGGATTTTCCAAAAAAGTGAGCATCAAACCTCCATGTTTGTTTTCCCAGTGGGATGTGTCTATTGTCAAAGTCGATCTTTTCAAGTCTTTTGAACCATATCACTTTTGTTTCTGGTTCTGATATTGTCATATTTTAGTTTTGGGATTCGGACATTGTAATTGTGTGGTTGTTGGATCCTAATAGCGGAAAACGGCTCGAGAAATGTGTTTGTGAACTCCATAAATGCAAAAGTGAATCAGATGTGTGTGACTCAAACCTCCGTTCAAACTGTTTCTCTTCCCAACGGAATTGAAAAATAGTGAAAGGTGAAGGTGATGGGCAGGATTGATCCACAGGAAGAACCAAAAAGGAAACATTTGACGGTCTAAAAATCATCCTGAGTTTACAGAGAACATTTTGTATGTGGAGCGACGACAAAACAAAATCCCGATCCCTCGTTTGTTAATGAAGAGGAGCAGAAGACAAACAGACTGAGCTGCACTTTCTTGTTCTTCTGGTTTTACAAGCAACATCACGTCTTGGTCTCTTTGCAGTGGAAGGTGTTTCTTGGTGAACAGCTGGAGCCTTTTGCTTTGGCGTTGACTTTTTTAATTCATAACCAACGTTGAGCGAGGGATCGGGATTTTGTTTTGTTGTCGCTCCACATACAAAATGTTCGGTGCAAACTCAGGATGATTTCTTAGTCAGTCAAATGTTTCCTTTTTGGTTCTTCCTGTGGATCAATCCTGCCCATCACCTTCACCTTTCACTATTTTTTCAATTCCGTTGGGAAGAGAAACAGTTTGAACAGAGGTTTGAGTCACACAGACCTGATTCTTTTTTGCATTTATGGAGTTCACAAACAAATTTCTCGAGTCGTTTTCTGCTGTTAGGATCCAACAACCACACAAAACTAAAATATGACAATATCAGAACCAGAAACAAAAGTGATATGGTTTAAAAGACTTAAAAACATCGACTTTGTCAATAGACACATCCCACTGGGAAAACGAACATGGAGGTTTGATGCTCACTTTTTAGGAAAATCCTTCCCAGTGTGAATTGCGCAATGATTTGATGCGTGTATTGGCCTCCTCCTTCTTGTTTCTATGGAAATGTTGTTCCTTTGGCTATAATTGTCTACAGTATGGCATAAAATCTATCTCCATGTAGAATGTTCCAGAGTATTGTTTTCACTTTCTGTTTCAGTCGTGCAGTTGACGCATCCACAAACATTCTGTGCTTTTAATCGCCTATTTTCAGAACCTTTAATTGAGTTATAGAGTTTCAAACATCCTCAAACATGTCCTGAAACACGTCTGTCACTGCAGTGTCCTCTCCTGTCCACAGGCGGCGCTGTTCTCTGTAGTTTGAGTGTGGTGCAGTTTCCTGTTTGAGCCCTGCAGGTTTTTACGGGGACTTCCTTTTATCACCGCAAAGATCTGAACCTCAAATCTCTCCGGGACCGAACAGGAGAAAACGCTTTAAAGTCTTTTTTCTGCTCGATAAATTTACATAAAGACTCGTAACGGAAGAAGAAAAAAAAAAAAAAAAGGAAAATGTGCGGAAATGTTTTAATTGTACACAGGAAAATATTTGCATGTCATTTGCATAATTATGAGGTTAATTTATACATGTTCTGAGCTGTAATTATAATGTGTTTAAAGAGCCATTTCCTAGAGACACACACAGAGAGAAAGAGAAACAGAGAAGAAAGTTACATACTGGAGCTTTAAAATCACATCAAATAAACATTTCAAGAGTTCATTTCACGCTGTTTTTTATTTTATAACACGCTTTCCTCATCACAAACAAACCTGGAGTTGTGTTTTGTTTCATTCACACGTTTAACTCACAAACCAAACTGCAGATTTAGGCTGAATTCTCTTCCACCTTGTGATGTCATGCAGTGATACAGGAAGTGCTCCACTGTGTTTTTAAACTCCATAACACTTCACTAGAATCATGTACAGAAAACGTACACACACACATACACATGATTACACATATGGGTCCAGTCAAGCAGAAGTAAACAACAAGGCCAAAAATTCAAGTTAATTAATCTGATATAAAATGTATTGAACAGATACATATGTACTCGAGTTTATCAAACTGTTGACCTTTTTTATGGACCATTTTTGGTTCTAAAGTTTCGTACGTTTTAAACAGACCATGTATGAAACATGGAACAAAAATTATTTCCCAAATTTCAAAGACCCAAAAATCATGTCAATAAATGGATGTATTTCATCATATCTTGTGTTATTCCATCTTTGAACTGTTGATGAAGGTACTAGGGCTGGTATCATTAAGGAGTTGCCGATACGATACACACCTCGATACACAGACCACGATACGATACACACCCTCGATACACAGGCCACGATACGATACATACCTCGATACACAGGCCACGATACGATACATATCTCGATACAGTGCACTTTTGATTCGATATGATATATTTCAAATCGATTCGATACGGTTCAATAAAAAATAAAGGCTAAATCATGTCTGTGATATTAAAAGCCTTTGTTAAACTTCTTCTTGTGCAAAGTTCATATGAAACACAAACATTTTAATCACCAAAACAGTCAAAATATCAAATGTGTCGTATAAATGAGTTTCCTTTCACTCCACAAGCAACAAAACTGTAGCTGTAACAAAATAATTTAGTAAAACACACCTAAAAATACTCTTGCTGATATATCGATACAGCAGCCCACGATATCGATACCGTATCATCACATTAAACGATACGATTTATCGATATTCCGATATTTTTGCGCACCTCTAGACGGTACATGATTAAAAAAAAAAAAAAAAAGTATTTAAAATGATAAAATTTTGCTTGGAAGGACTGACATATTTTATAGAAAAAGTTTCCTTTCATTTTGAAGTAATATTAAAGTATTCGGAAGAAAAAAACGACAAATGATGTAAAATCCTGCACCTTCTACTTGTTTGTACAATTTTCCCTCCTTTACTTTTCCTCCGTTACCATGAACTTTCTTCATAAAAAATCTCATTAGTCAAAAAGTCAGAGGTTTTTCAGCCTAATCTTGTACCATATGGTCAGTGTTGGGAAGGTGACTTTTAAAATGTAATCCCCTAAAGATTACAGATTACATTCCCCAAAATGTAGTTTGTAACAGAATTCATTAAATTACTTAAAGTGAGTAATGTAATCTGAATACTTTGGATTACTTGGTTTACTGCAGAGCAGCAAAGACGAGGAAATGTTAAAATAAGATGTTTTGTTTTGTTTGCTAAAAGAAAATCATAAAGACTTTACTTAACCAAATTAAAAATATTATTGATAGAAGAGAAAATACGCAGCAGGATTTAGTCCTGTTAAATCCTGGTTTAGTCCTGGTTTAGTCCTTTGGTTTAGTCCTGGTTTAGTCCTGTTTAGTCCTTAGTTTAGACCTGGTTTAGACCTGGTTTAGTTTAGTCCTGGTTTAGTCCTGGTTTAGTCCCCTGGTTTAGACCTGGTTTAGACCTGGTTTAGTCCTGGTTTAGTCCTGGTTTAGTCCTGGTTTAGTCCTGGTTTAGTCCTGGTTTAGTCCTGGTTTTAGACCTGGTTTAGTCCTGGTTTTAGTCCTGGTTTAGTCCTGGTTTTAGTCCTGGTTTAGTCCTGGTTTTAGTCCTGGTTTAGTCCTGGTTTAGTCCTGGTTTAGTCCTGGTTTTAGTCCTGGTTTTAGTCCTGGTTTAGTCCTGGTTTTAGTCCTGGTTTAGTCCTGGTTTTAGTCCTGGTTTAGTCCTGGTTTAGACCTGGTTTAGACCTGGTTTAGTCCTGGTTTTAGTCCTGGTTTTAGTAGTCCTGGTTTAGTCCTGGTTTAGTCCTGGTTTAGACCTGGTTAGTAGAGTCCTGGTTTAGTCCTGGTTTAGTCCTGGTTTAGTCCTGTTTAGTTTTAGTCCTGGTTTAGTCCTGGTTTAGTCCCTGGTTTAGTCCTGGTTTAGTTAGTCCTGGTTTAGTCCTGGTTTAGTCCTGGTTTAGACCTGGTTTAGTCCTGGTTTTAGTCCTGGTTTAGTCCTGGTTTTTAGTCCTGGTTTAGTCCTGGTTTAGTCCTGGTTTAGTCCTGGTTTAGTCCTGGTTTTTAGTCCTGGTTTAGTCCTGGTTTTAGTCCTGGTTTAGTCCTGGTAGTCCTGGTTTAGTCCTGGTTTAGTCCAGTCCTGGTTTAGTAGTCCTGGTTTAGTCCTGGTTTAGACCTGGTTTAGTAGTCCTGGTTTAGTAGTCCTGGTTTAGTCCTGGTTTAGTCCTGGTTTAGTCCTGGTTTAGTCCCCTGGTTTAGAGGTTTAGACCTGGTTTAGTCCTGGTTTAGTCCTGGTTTTAGTCCTGGTTTAGTCCTGGTTTAGTCCTGGTTTTAGTCCTGGTTTAGTCCTGGTTTAGTCCTGGTTTTAGTCCTGGTTTAGTCCTGGTTTAGTCCTGGTTTTAGTCCTGGTTTAGTCCTGGTTTTAGTCCTGGTTTAGACCTGGTTTAGTCCTGGTTTAGTCCTGGTTTAGTCCTGGTTTAGTCCTGGTTTAGTCCTGGTTTAGTCCTGGTTTAGTCAGTCCTGGTTTAGTCCTGGTTTAGTTTAGTCCTGGTTTAGTCCTGGTTTAGACCTGGTTTAGTCCTGGTTTTAGTCCTGGTTTAGTCCTGGTTTAGTCCTGGTTTAGTCCTGGTTAGTCCTGGTTTAGACCTGGTTTAGTCCTGGTTTACCGGTTGAGTGGAAACCCCCCCAAAACAAAACAACAACAAAAAAAAGGATTTAGCCTGAAATGTGAAAACAGGAAAATCCCGCTGTGTAATCCATTTATTCCAACAAAGTAACTGTAATCCAATTACCACTCACTGAAACAGTAACTGTAACTGAATACAGTTACTCATAATTTGTACTCTGATTACGTAACACCGGTACATGTAATCTGTTACTCCCCAACACTGGATATGGTAGAAAACTATATGAAGCAAATATTCAAACCAGTTTGTTAAGGAGATGGAAGTGAGAACCAAGAGTTTTCACTGTTTGGATTTACTGCCCAAAAAGTGCTGCATATTTCATTCCCTCCGTTACCGACGTGAGTTTTTTTATTTTTTGTCAACAACTTGAAAGAATATCACAGGTTTAACTTGACCCTGTTGGAGTGTAACTCTTTCCTACATTCTGATACTTTACTTATTTCAATAGTTCCTCTAGTTTCTGAATAAGAGACATTTGAATGTCAAAAATCTGCCCGTTTCCCTCCGTTACCACTTGACCGAACCCAAATAGAACACACACACATAAATATATAAATATATAAATTAAAATATATATATGTGTGTGTGTGTGTGTGTAATATCAGGAAAAAGGAACACGAGAAACTAGAGAAATACCAGAGGCTCAAGGAGGAGCTGGAGAGAGTCTGGAAAGTGAAGGCATCAGCGGTGATCGGAGCACAAAAAAATAAAACATAATAAAAAAATGTTGTGTATTATTTGTCTTTTTTCAGTCTCCGTGTCGTTGTTTCTCTGTGAGTTTAAGTAAGTGTGAGGTTCATCTGCTCTACGGCCCCTGAGCGACTCTAAAACCTCTAAAACCTCTAAAACCTCGAAAGCTCCTCTGAAAAACGCCCGTGTGGCTCCTTATGGGCTTTGGTGTGAGCTCGTTTAAAGGGGGGATGTGTATGGGTAGCTATGGAAGAAAATATCAAGGCGGCGTATTCTCTCCGCTCACCTGATCCTCATCTCCTCTCTCCTCGTCTCCTCTCTCCTTCTCATTGTCTCCTTGTCTCCTCTCTCCTCCTCTCTGTGTCCTCTCTTCTATATTTCTCTTCTCTCCTCCTCTCTCCTTGTCTCCTCTCCTTCTCTTCCTCTCTCCTCCTCTCCCTGTATCCTACTCTTCATCTCCTCCTCTCCTCTCTCCTCTCTCTCTCCTTATCCTGCTCTTCATGTCCCTCTCCTCCTCTCCTCATCTCCCTGTATCCTACTCTTCATCTCCTCACTCCTTGTCTCCTCTTTCCTCTCCTTCTCTTCCTCTCTCCTCCTCTCCCTGTATCCTACACTTCATCTCCTCTCTCCTTGTCTCCTCTCTCCTTCTCTTGTCTCCTTGTCTCCTCTCTCCTCCTCTCTGTATCCTCTCTTCATCTCTCTCTCTCTTCCTCCTCTCTCCTTCTCTCCTTCTCTCCTCTCTCCTCCTCTCCCTGTATCCTACTCTTCATCTTCCTCCTCTCTCTCTCTCTTCTCTTCTCTCCTCCTCTCCCTGTATCCTACTCTTCATCTCCTCTCTCCTTCTCTCTCCTTCTCTCCTCTCTCCTCCTCTCCCTGTATCCTACTCTTCATCTCCTCTCTCCTTGTCTCCTCTCTCCTTCTCATTGTCTCCTTCTTTGCTCTCTCCTCCTCTCCCTGTGTCCTCTCTTCTCCGTTTCTCTTCTCTCCTCCTCTCTCCTTGTCTCCTCTCCTTCTCTTCCTCTCTCCTCCTCTCCCTGTATCCTACTCTTCATCTCCTCTCTCCTTCTCTCCTCTCTCCTTAAGTCCTTCTCTCCTCATCTCCCTGTATCCTACTCTTCATCTCCTCTCTCCTTGTTTCCTCTCTCCTCATCTCCTCTCTCCTTGTCTCCTCTCTCCTCCTCTCCCTGTATCCTACACTTCATCTCCTCTCTCCTTGTCTCCTCTCTCCTTGTCTCCTCTCTTCTCTTCCTCTCTCCCTCTCCCTGTATCCTACTCTTCATCACCTC
The DNA here is from genome assembly GCF_026225935.1 of Boleophthalmus pectinirostris. NCBI lineage: Eukaryota > Metazoa > Chordata > Actinopteri > Gobiiformes > Gobiidae > Boleophthalmus > Boleophthalmus pectinirostris. The sequence continues at coordinate 32,700,064 of NW_026571047.1, forward strand.
TCTCCTTGTCTCCTCTCTCCTTCTCTCCTTATGTTGTTCTCTCCTCCTCTCCCTGTATCCTACTCTTCATCTCCTCTCTCCTCCTTGTCTCCTCTCTCCTCCTCTCCCTGTATCCTACTCCTGATGTCCTCTCTCCTTGTCTCCTCTCTCCTTCTTTGCTCTCTCCTCCTCTCTGTGTCCTCTCTTCTCTATTTCTCTTCTCTCCTCCTCTCTCCTTGTCTCCTCTCCTTCTCTTCCTCTCTCCCCCTCTCCCTGTATCCTACTCTTTATCTCCTCACTCCTTGTCTCCTTCTCTCCTTATGTCCTTCTCTCCTCATCTCCCTGTATCCTACTCTTCATCTCCTCTCTCCTTCTCTCTTCATCTCCTCTCTCCTCTCCTCCTCCGCTCCTCTCCCTGTATCCTAATCTGCTTCTCCTCTCTCCTTGTTTCCTCTCTCCTTGTCTCCTCTCTCCTTCTCTCCTTCTCTCCTCATCTCCCTGTATCCTACTCTTGATCTCCTCTCCTTCTCTCATCTTTCCTCATCTCCTCTCTCTCTATCCTTTTCTCCTTCTCTCTTCATTTCCTCTCTCCTTGTCTCCTCTCTCCTTCTGTCCTTCTCTTCCTCTCTCCTCCTCTCCCTGTATCCTACTCTTCATCTCCTCTCTCCTTGTCTCCTCTCTCCTTCTCTCCTTATGTCCTTCTCTCCTCATCTCCTTGTATCCTACTCTGCATCTCCTCTCTCCTTCTCTCTTCATCTCCTCTCTCCTCATCTCCTCTCTCCTTGTCTCTCTCTCTCCTCTCCTCCTCTCTCTGTATCCTAATCTGCTTCTCCTCTCTCCTTGTTTCCTCTCTCCTCGTCTCCTCTCTCCTTCTTTCCTTCTCTCCTCGTCTCCCTGTATCCTACTCTTCATCTCCTCTCTCCTCGTCTCTCTCCTTCTCTCATCTCCTCATCTCCTCTCTCTCTATCCTTTTCTCCTTCTCTCTTCATTTCCTCTCTCCTTGTCTCCTCTCCTTCTCTTCATCTCTCCTCCTCTCCCTGTATCCTTATCTTCTTCTCCTCTCTCCTCATCTCCTCGCTCCTTGTGTCCTCTCCTTCTCTCCTCCTCTTCCTTCCTATACCCTTATCTTCTACCCTCTCTTCATCTCCTCTCTCCTTGTCTCCTTCTGTCCTCTCCTCCTCTCCCTGTAGCTTTCTCTTCTTCTCTCCTCTTTTCACCTCCTCTCTCCTTCTCTCATCTTTCCCCATCTCCTCTCTCTGTATCCTTTTCTCCTTCTCTCTTTATCTCCTCTCCTCCTCTCCCTGTGTCCTACTCTCCTTCTCTCTTCATTTCCTCTCTCCTCTCCCCTTGTCTCCTCTCCTTCCCTCCCTGTATCCTTGTCTTCTACCCTCTCCTCATCTTCTCTCTTCTTGTCTCCTTCTGTCCTTCTCTCCTCCTCTCCTCTCGTTCTCTCACTCTTTCTCTTTCTCAAACAATAAACAGAAAAGTGTCGTGGTGTTTCCATAGTTTGGACACAGTTCCTTTCCTCCGTCTGTCTCCTTCTCTCTCTCTCTCCGTCTCTTTCTCTCTCTTTCTTTCTTGTCTTTCGTCTCTGTGGTCCTCGACTCACTGAACTCGTTCTTTATTCCCTCTTTGTTTTATTAGATTTACTTCAGCAGATGTTTTCACGTCATGCCTCCTCACCTCGCCTCCTCTCTCCTCGACTCACCTCCTCTCTCCTTTCCTCTATCCTCCTCTCTTCTCTCCTTCTCTTTCTCTCCTTTTGCCCTATCTCCTTGTCTCCTCTCCTCGTCTCCTTTTCTCCTTCTATCTTCTCTCCTTGTCTCTTCCTCTCCTCATTCCCACTCTTTTCCTCTCCATCTCTGCTCGTCTCTCTCCTTGTATCCCTCTCTCCTTCTCAATTCATTTCCTCTCTCCTCGCCTCCTCTCTCCTTCCCTGCTTCTCTCTTTCTATCCTTAAGTCCTCTCTCCTTCTCTCCTCATCTCCTCATCTCCTTGTCTCTTTGTCTCCTCGTGTCTTCGTCTCCTTCCTGTGGGATTCCTCTCACCTCATCTCCTCATCTCCTCGTCTCCTTGTCTCCTCGCTTCCTCGTCTCCTCGTCTCCTTGTCTCCCTGCCTCCTCATCTCCTTCCTGTGGGATTCCTCTCTCCTCATCTCCTCGTCTGCTCGCCTCCCTCTCTCCTCGTCTCCTCGTTTCCTCGTCTCCTTCCTGTGGGATTCCTCTCACCTCATCTCCTTCTCTCCTCGTTTCCTCGACTCCTCGTGTCCTCGTCTCCTTCCTGTGGGATTCATCTTACCTTGCCTCCTTGTCTCCTCGTCTCCTTGTGTCCTCGTCTCCTTCCTGTGGGATTCCTCTCACCCCGTCTCCGTCTCTCCTCGTCTCCTCGTCTCCTTCTCTCCTCGTCTCCTCGTCTCCTTCCTGTGGGATTCCTCTCACCTCGTCTCCTCATCTCCTCGTCTCCTCGTCTCCTCGTCTCCTTCTTTCCTCGCCTCCTCGTCTCCTTCCTGTGGGATTCCTCTCACCTCTTCTCCTCGTCTCCTCGTCTCCTCGTCTCCTTCTCTCCTTGTCTCCTCGTCTCCTTCCTGTGGGATTCCTCTCACCTCATCTCCTTCTCTCCTCGTTTCCTCCTGATCTCCTCGTGTTCCTCGTCTCCTTCCTGTGGGATTCATCTTACCTTGCCTCTTTGTTCTCGTCTCCTCGTCTCCTTGTGTCCTCGTCTCCTTCCTGTGGGATTCCTCTTACCCCGTCTCCGTCTCCTCGTCTCCTCATCTCCTTCTCTCCTCGTCTCCTCGTCTCCTTCCTGTGGGATTCCTCTCACCTCGTCTCCTCATCTCCTCGTCTCCTCGTCTCTCGTCTCCTTCTCTTTCCTCGCCTCCTCGTCTCCTTCCTGTGGGATTCCTCTCACCTCTTCTCCTCGTCTCCTCGTCTCCTCATCTCCTTCTCTCCTTGTCTCCTCGTCTCCTTCCTGTGGGATTCCTCTCACCTCGTCTCCTCGTCTCCTCGTCTCCTCATCTCCTCGTCTCCTTCTCTCCTCGCCTCCTCGTCTCCTTCCTGTGGGATTCCTCTCACCTCGATTCCCTGGTCGCAGGAGTTGAAGTCACATCTGGAGATCAGGAGAGTGAAACTGTGTCATTAAAACAAACAAACGCACAAATAAACACAAACACAAACACGCAAAGAGACAAAGAGACAATTACACACAATTATTCTAAAGACTAAATGCGTCTACAGCAGCAGGAGCCTCATGAGAAACAGAAAATACTGTGGAGGACAAAATGTTTCACTCAATTCTGCAGAATATTAATTGTACTTATTTATAAAAATCAGTAAATATCTATTGTTTTGACGAGTTGGTCAGAGTGAGATGAGTTTATGTTTTATGTTTTATATATATATATATATATATTATATATATTATATATATATATATATACACACACACACACACACACACACAAAAAAAAAAAATATAATATATATATATATATATATATATATATATATATATATATATATATATATATATATATATATATAAATAATAGTCTAAAATAAAAGTAAAGCAGCTTTAGTCCAGGCTTGAGGTAAAATGATAAAATATGTTTATTTTGTGATTCTAAATGCTCTTAAACCTTATACGACTCAAAACAGGACAAAATCAATCCAGGACTAAACCAGAACTAAACCAGGACTAAACCAGGACTAAACAAGGACTAAACCAGGACTAAACCAGGACTAAACAGGACTAAACAGACTAAACAACAGGACTAAACCAGGACTAAACAGGAACTAAACCAGGACTAAACCAAGGACTAAACCAGGACTAAAACCAGGACTAAACCAGGAACTAAACCAGAAAACCAGAAACAGTCTAAAAGGACCAAACAAGGACTAAACCAGGATTAAACCAGAACTAAACCAGGTCTAAACCAAGACCAAATCAGGACTAAATCAGGACTAAACCAGAACTAAACCAGGTCTAAACCAGGACTAAACCAGGACTAAACCAGATTTTGATTTGATCTCACGGGCCAAAAATAATTATATCATGGACCAAATTTGGCCCCTGGGCCTGAGTTTGACATGTCTGACCTACAGCAGTTGACACAGTGTGAGTCGCCCTAAAGGTTAACAAAGTTTATTTTGGGGTATTTTTATATATAAATAAGTATATTTATTTTTTTATTTTATTTTTAATATAGAGATTGTAGAACAGCTGGATTTATAGTTTATTTTGGACACATTTATGTTTTTCTGCTTTATTTCATATTAAAGTTTATTTTATTCATTTTATGTTTTATACATCGCAAAACTGCTCTAAGATACAGATTTGTAGCCTGAATTTATTTTCAATTTTAAAGTTTTGCCTAAATTATCAATAATAACGTGTTTTGTTTTTTTTTTTTTGTTTTTTTTTTTTTTTTTTTTTTTTGGTTTTTTTTTTTTTGAGAAAGTGAGGAAATGCTGAATAAATGCATCGTGTAACAAAAAAAAATAATTATTTGAATATTTGTGATTTCAATATTGACCAAAAATAATCGCGATAATAATTTTTTCTCTAATCGAGCTGCACTAATAAAGGATGTGAATGAAACAAAACACAAGTCCAGTTCTGTTTTTGAGTCCATTTTGTGAAATATAAAACCTTTAAATAATCATGGATATTGAATTAAACCCTCATCACTTAATAAATTGTAAAGAAAAAAAATATATATATATATTTTCATTTTCTATTTTTCACAGAAACGTCTCATTAAAATGTCAAACTTCATCAAAAAACACTGTTGATGGTTTAAAGTGTCTTGCTCATTGACACAGGTGCAGCAGAGGGAGCGTGGGGGGATTGAACCGGCGACCGTACAGACACTGGGCACATGTTCCTGTTTCTGTTTTTACTCGTTGTTTTTCTCCTTCACAAAGATTAATGACATTTTGTTTCACCAATGAAAACGATAACGACCCCGAACCTGAACATGTGTCGTCCTCCTCCTCCTCCACAACACTCATCCCTCCATCTCTCTCTCTCTCTCTCTCTCTCTCTCTCTCTCTCTCTCTCTCTCTCTATCTCTCTCTCTCTCTCTCTCTCTCTCTCTCTCTCTCTCTCTCGTCTTTTTTGTTTTTTACTAAACCAAATCAAATTACATCACCGACATCGATCCAATATCATTCTGCAAATTCCTCCCATCGCAAAACACATTTATTTTCTCTCCTTCTCTCTTTCTCTCTCTGTCTGTTCCCCTTCTCTTCTTTTTGCTTTCTCTCTCTCTTTCTCTTCCCTCTTCTCTCTCTTCTCTCTCTTCTGCTTTCTCTCTCTCTTCCTTTCTCTCTTATGCTCTCTGCTTTCTCTCTTTCTCTCTCTCTCTCTTCTTTCTGCTTTCGCTCTCTCTCTCACTCTCTCCTCTCTCTCTCTCTCACTCTCTCCTTCTTTCTCTCCTTCTTTCTCCCTCTCTCTTTCTCTTCTTTCTGCTTTCTCTCTCTTCCCCTTTCTCTCTTATGCGCTCTGCTTTCTCTCTCTCTCTCTCTTCTTTCTGCTTTCGCTCTCACTCTCTCCCTCTCTCTCACTCTCTCCTTCTTTCTCTCCCTCCCTCTCGCCTTCTCTTCTTTCTGCTTTCTCTCTCTCCCTCTCTTTCTCTTCTTTGTGTTTCTCTCTCTCTCCCTTTCTCTCTTCCCTGTCTCTTTCTCTCTCTTTGTCTCTCTCTTCTTCCTCTCTTTCTCTCTTTGTCTCTCTCTTCTTCCTCTGTTTCTCTCTTTGTCTCTCTTTCTTCTCTCTCTCTCTCTCTTGTCTCTCTTCTTTCTCTCTCTTTTCTCTTTTCTCTCTCTTCTTCTTCTCTTTTCTGTCTCTCTCTGTCTCTCTCTTCTCTCTCTTCTTCTCTCTTTGTCTCTCTCTTCTCTCTCTTCTGTTTCTCTCTTTTGTCTCTCTCTCTTCCTTCTCTTTTCTCTTCTTCTTCTTCTCTCTCTCTTTCTCTCTCTTTTTCTTTCTCTTCTTTTTGTCTCTCTCTTCTTCTCTCTTTTCTCTTTTTGTCTCTCTCTTATCTCTCTCTCTGTTTTCTCTTTGTCTCTCTTCTTTCTCTCTCTTTGTCTCTCTCTCTCTCTTTTGTTCTCTCTCTCTTTCTCTCTTTCTCTCTTTCTCTCTCTTCTCCTCTCTTTCTCTCTTTGTCTCTTCTCTCTCTCTCTGTTTTCATTCTTCAAATTCTCTTTCTCTCTTCTTTCTCCTCTTTCTCTCTCTTTCTCTCTCTTCTTCCTCTGTTTTCTCTTTCTTCTCTCTTCTCTCTCTTCTGTTTCTCTTTCTCTCTCTTCTCCTCGTTCTCCTCTTTCGCTTTCTCTCTCCTCTTTGTCTCTTTCTTCTTTTCTCTTCTTTCCCCTCGTTCTCTCTCTCTGTCGTTCTCTCTCTTTCCCCTCGTTCTCTCTCTCTCTGTCGTTCTCTCTCTTTCCCCTCGTTCTCACTCCTGTCGTTCTCTCTCCTCTTCCGTTCTCTCTCTCTTTTCTTCTTCTTTCTCTTTCCCCTCGTTCTCTCTCTCTGTCGTTCTCTCTCTCTTTCCCCTCGTCTCTGTCGTTCTCTCTCTCCGCTGGAACGACAGAACAGGGTTTTGAAACATAAATCACGGTGGAGTCTTCGCCTCTCCCTCTCCGGACTCTTCCTCCTCTCTTCCTCGTCTCTTCCTCGTCTCTCTGCTCATCTTCAAATTGGTTATTGATCCCGAAACTATTTGAGAAAAGAAAGACTCGCCTCGTTTTCATGTGAAAGATCGAGAGAATAAAATGAAAATGAAAAAAAAAAAAAGAAAGAAACAGAAGAGAAAAGGTGTAATAAAGTGTAGAAATCAGAGTTGTTTGGCTCTTGTCGGGTTTTGTCCAATTAGAACTCGTCAGAAGTGAAGGTGACAGGGAAAGTCGGGATCTCGGAGCCGCATAATATATAATATATATATTAAAAAAAAAGGGATAATTGTGTTTTCCGTTTGTTATAAATAAAACTCACGGTTACGTCACGAAAATAAAAGATTCAAGACGGATCTGAAGATAATCCAAGATATATATATATATATATATATATATATATATATATATATATATATATATATATATATATATATATATATATATATATATTATATATATAACAACTGTAAGAATGAAGAAGATCTAGTCATAAAACCAGGACTAAAACAGGACTAAACCAGGAAACTAAAACCAGGACTAAATCCAGGTCTAAACCAGAACTAAACCAGGACTAAACCAGGAACCAAACTAAAACTAACCAGACTAAACCAGAACTAAACAAACCAGGACTAAACCAGGAACTAAACTAAACTAAAGGACTAAACCAGGACTAAAACTAAACTAAACCAGGACTAAACAGGAAAACTAAACTAAACCAGGACTAAACCAAAAAGGAACTAAACTAAACTAAACCAGGACTAAACCAGAAACTAAACTAAACTAAACAGGACTAAACCAGGACTAAAACTAAAACTAAACCAGGACTAAAACCAGGACTAAAACAAAACCTAAACCAGGACTAAACCAGGAAAACTAAACCAGGACTAAACCAGAACTAAACTGGACTAAACAGGACAAACTAAACTAAACAGGACTAAAGACTGAACCAGGACTAAACCAGACTAAACCTAGGACTAAACCAGGACTAAAACTAAAGGACTAAACAGGACTAAACCAGGACAAACAGGACCAAACTAAAACTAAAACCAGACTAAACCAGACTAAACTAAACCAGGACTAAACCAGACTAAAAACAGACTAAACCAGACTAAACAAATAAACCAGGCTAAACTACTAACAGGACTAAACAGGACTAAACCAGGACTAAACTAAACAGGACTAAACCAGGACTAAACCAAGGACTAAACCAGGACTAAAACCAGACAAAACCAGAACTAAACCAGGACTAAACAGGACAAACTAAAACTAAACCAGGACTAAACCAGGACTAAAACAGGAAAATAAACTAAACCAGACTAAACCAGGACTAAACCATAAAACCAGGACTAAACAGGACTGAAACCAGGACTAAACAGGACTAAACTAAAACTAAACCAGGACTAAACTAGAACTAAACAGAACTAACCAGCTAAACACTAAACCAGGACTAAACCAGGACTAAACAGGACTAACCAGGACTAAACCAGGACTAAACCAGGACTAAACCAGGACTAAATCATGACTCTAAACCAGGAGGACTAAACCAGGACTAACCAGGACTAAACCAGGACTAAACAGTTAAACCAGAACTAACCAGACTAAACCAGGACTAAACCAGGACTAAACCAGGACTAAATCAGGTCTAAACCAAAAGACTGAACCAGGACTGAACCAGGACTTAGAACAGGACTAACCATAAACCAGACTTAAAAACTAAACCAGTCTCTAAACCAGGACTTAAACCAGACTAAACCAGGACTGAACCAGGACTAAACCAGGACTAAACCAGGACTAAACCAGGACTAAATCAGGTCTAAACCAGGACTGAACCAGGACTGAACCAGGACTAAACCAGAACTAGACTAGGACTAAACCAGGGTCTAAACTGAGACTAAACCGAGACTAAACAAGGACCAAACCAGGACTAAACTTGGAGTAAACCAAGAGTAAACCAGAACTAGACCAGGACTTAATTAAGAGTAAACCATAGACGAAACCAGGGTCTAAACTGTGATTAAACCAAGACTAAACCAGGACTGAACCAGGACTAAACCAGGACTAAACCAGAACTAAACCAGGACTAAACCAGAACTAAACCAGGACTAAACCAGGACTAAACCAGGACTAAACCAGGTCTAAACCAGGACTTCTTTAGTTTTATATTTCTCATTTTTCTCTTTGTCGTCTCGTTGCTGTTGACTTTTCGCTGTCTCAGGTTTGGCTCGTGTCTTTTCTCCGTCGACTTTTCTCCGTATCATTAAAATCCTTCAGTTTTGGTCCAATTATCGTCAGAGCTCGACTGAAGCGGACGGAACCGGAGCGTCTTCACAAATGCCAGAGCGACCATTAAAACCTCCGCCGCCGCCGCCGCCGCCGCCGCCGCCGCCACGACACGTTTAAATAAAGACGGCCATGTTGGAAAGACTCGTTAAATGTCAACAGAAGTCCACGTGCGACGGAGGACGACGCAATAAAAGGCTCTGTGTACGTAACTTTTCAGGTTTCGGGGTCCGTCACCTGCTCGTTTCTATGGATACGTCGTTACTCTGCCGGGAATGTTCCACAGTGTGACTTTAAACAGCTCTACTTTACATTTATTCAATTACAGGTGGTTTTAAAGCTCAAAAATACCAAGAAAAACAACACTGTGACTCTGAGCGGGGTCGCCTCTCCACAGATCTGACCTGTAACTTGGTCTGGCTTGATGATGATGATGAGAAACATTTAATGCCATACTGTGAAACATTCCAGGCAAAGCAATAACATGGGGCATTTGACGGACGCTCCCCCAGAAAAGTTACACAATGCAGCTTTCAATCTAAAGCTCCGTTCAGAGGCAGAGCTGAATGTTCAATCCGATGTTTTTGTGAGGTCGTTCACATTTCCAATTAAATGTGACTTTTGTGTGATCTCCAGTGTGAACTTTAAACGCCCCAAAAGTGTCACACATGAGCATCGGACACGACGACTGGAGCTGCCGTCAGAGGCAACTGTCATACACTGACATATAATAAAATATTTTAAAAGCAATATAGCATAAATACATTTTTGGGTTTTTTTTTTGCAGTAAGTTCATGTTATGGTCCAGGTGCGTGGAGAGTCTCTGCCTCAAGAGGAGGAGTTCAAGTATCTCGGGGTCTTGTTCTCGAGTGAGGGGAGGATGGAGCGTGAGATTGACAGGTGGACAGGTGCAGCGTCTGCAGTGATGCGGTCGCTGTATCGGACCGTTGTGGAGAAGAGGAGCTGAGCTGAAAGGCGAAGCTCTCGATTTACCGGTCAGTCTTCGTTCCTACTCTCACCTCTGGTCATGAGCTCTGGGTAGTGACCGAAAGGACGAGATCGTAGATACAAGCGCTCGAAATGAGTTTCCTCCGCAGGGTGGCTGGGCGTCTCCCTTAGAGATAGGGTGAGGAGCTCAGTCACACGGGAGGAGCTCGGAGTAGAGCCGCTGCTCCTCCACGTCGAGAGGAGCCAGTTGAGGCTCGGGCATCTGTTCCGGATGCCTCCTGGGCGCCTCCTTCGGGAGGTGTTCTGGGCATGTCCCACCAGGAGGAGGCCCCGGGGAAGACCCAGGACACGCTGGAGGGACTATGTCTCTGGGCTGGCCTGGGAACACCTCGGGTCCCCCTGGAGGAGCTGGAGGACATGTCTGGGGTGAAGGAAGTCTGGGAGTCCCTGCTTAGACTGATGCCCCCGCGACCCGGCCCCGGATAAGCAGAAGAAAATGGAAGGATGGAAGTTCATGTTAATTCATTTCATTTTAGTTTGGTTTGATTTCTTCCACTTCCAGTTCCACATTGTTTCGAGGGGAAGTTTTCACGGGTCTTAACTGTTTTAACTGTTTTAACTGTTTTAACTGTTTTAAATGTCTTAACTGGGAGTCACACAAGGAGCTGCTCTGACCTCTGAACCAAAAGGACATTTTTGTTTTAAAGTTGAAAGGACAAGACTTTATTCCTTTTGAGTGGAAATCTAGTCTTTCTAAAATGGTCCATTTTATGTTGGTGGCCACTGTCATGTTTTTGGTATAACATGGTAAAGATGGCACCAAATTATTATTTTTTCCTATTTTTAACAGTTAATATCTTGTAGAGTTCATCACAGAAGGTCAGTTTTAAAATATAAAGTCCACAGTGTCGTGTGTGTGGGAAGGTGAATGTTCAATATCAAACCTCTGTCTTTTAAATTGCACTTTCACAGTCCTTCAAAGACGCCCTCAGATTTGAAGAGTAGAATTTTCGAGCAAATTCAAGCCCCCAGAAATCTGTGATAAACCAAAAGCACATGTGTAAAAGTCCAGATTCTACAAGCACTTTGACAAATTTTAACCCTTGAAAATGTGAAGGAGCGACCTTAAAAAGTATTTTAGATACAGCAAAAAAAAAAAAAAAAAAAAAAGTGAAAGTGGCTCCTCTGAAAACTGCACCAAATTTGGGACTTTTCCTGTTGGAAAGTGTGTGAAGCCCCTAGAATTTTTTCAGTCAAATCTGAGATGGTCGAGCGGGGCCTTTGGAGATTTGGCGTGGAATGACCCCTGGAGCACTTCCTGTACGGTCTATGATTGAAACTAGTAAAAAATAACATTAACATTATATATATTACGTAAAATTGACTCTTGTGAGATTTAAGTCATGTTATAAAGTTGTTTCCTTTTCAAAAACAGACATATAGTTGTGTTTTGTTTCATTCACATTTGAGTAACTCTTTATTATTCGTCTGTCTACATCTCCAAAGCTCAAAACGCTCTGTTCCACCTCGTGATGTCATGAAGTGGTAGTTTCCGAGTGAACCTTTTACCTTTCTGAGCATGTCCTGACTTTCACAGTGATTTGTTCCTCTTCTTCCTTTTGTGTGTAAATTGCCCGGTGCCTCTGGTCAGCACAGCCCTGTCCACTTCACTGTTCCTCATCGAGTCCAGATGTCCCCGTCCCCCGGTATCGACTGTAGACCGGTTATAGACCTGGACCTGAGGGGGTCTGACGCCTTCTACACTGTAAAAAAAAAAAACACACACACACACTTCAGGTTAGACCATTTGAACTAAACGTCCTGTGTCAGGTTTAGTCCTGGTTTAGTCTTGGTTTAGTCCTGGTTTAGTCTTAGTTTAGTCCTGGTTTAGTCTTAGTTTAGTCCTGGTTTAGTCCTGGTTTAGTCTTGGTTTAGTCCTGGTTTAGTCCTGGTTTAGTCCTTGTTTAGTCTTAGTTTAGTCCTGGTTTAGTCCTGGTTTAGTCCTGGTTTAGTCCTTGGTTTAGTCCTGGTTTAGTCCTGGTTTAGTCTTGGTTTAGTCCTGGTTTAGTCCTGGTTTAGTCCTGGTTTAGTCTGGTTTAGTCCTGGTTTAGTCTTAGTTTAGTCCTGGTTTGGTCCTGGTTTAGTCCTGGTTTAGTCTTAGTTTAGTCCTGGTTTAGTCCTGGTTAGTCTTAGTTTAGTCCTGGTTTAGTCTGGTTTAGTCTTAGTTTTAGTCCTGGTTTAGTCTTAGTTTAGTCTGGTTTAGTCCTGGTTTAGTCTTAGTTTAGTCCTGGTTTAGTCTTAGTTTAGTCCTGGTTTAGTCTTAGTTTAGTCCTGGTTTTAGTCCTGGTTTAGTCTTAGTTTAGTCTGGTTTAGTCCTGGTTTAGTCTTAGTTTAGTCCTGGTTTAGTCTTAAGTTTAGTCCTGGTTTAGTCCTGGTTTAGTCTTAGTTTAGTCCTGGTTTAGTCTGTTTAGTCTGGTTTGAGTCCTGGTTTAGTCTTAGTTTAGTCTGGTTTTAGTCCTGGTTTAGTCTTAGTTTAGTCCTGGTTTAGTCTTAGTTTAGTCCTGGTTTAGTCCTGGTTTAGTCTTAGTTTAGTCCTGGTTTAGTCCTGGTTTAGTCGTTTCGTAATGTCGAAACGTAATGTCGTTTCCTTTTCAAAAACAAACCTGGAGTTTTGCTTTTTGTTTATTCAAGTTTGTCTGAGTTTAAGTGACAATATATTTTTAGTCTGTCAACTTCTCCAAAGCTCAAAACGCTCTGTTCCACCTCGTGATGTCATGATTTAGCACTAGTTTTCAAGTGAACAGCTCCTTTTTTTTAAACTTTTAGTTCAGTAGAAATTGGCAATTCCAGAACTAAAATGATCCAAATGATTCTAATGAAGGTGTACGGAGTTTACAAACACAACGGAGCACTTCCTGTATCACCGCATGACATCACAAGGTGGAATGGTTTTGAGAGAAAAAGTAAAAATGCAAAGTTTGTGAATTAAACAAAACGCAAAAATCCAATATAGTTTTTTGTGTTTTTTAACAGACTTTTGAGCCATAAACACATCTGCAGTTTAATAGATTCAAGATTGATCATTTTAATGCCACACTGTGTAATATTCCAGGTCAAGGAATCACATCTCCATGGTAACGGAGCCTCCACCACAAACAATAATAAAATATCTGAAATGATCTGTAGTCTACGCGGAGTCTGAATTATAATAAACGTCTCGTATTCTAGAGGTTTTTGTTTTGTTTTTTGCAGTGCAGAGGTGTGGACCCGCCGGGACTGATTTAGTCCGGTTATAGACCTGGACCTGGGGGCTGGTCTGGACCGGTTATAGACCTGGACCTGGACACGAGCTCCTGACAGACTCCTGGATCGATCTGAAGTCCACCTGGAGAGAGAGAGAGAGAGAGAGAGAGAGAGAGAGAGAGAGAGAGAGAGAGAGAGAGAGAGAGAGAGAGAGAGAGAGAGAGAGAGAGAGAGAGAGAGAGAGAGAGAGAGAGAGAGAGAGAGAGAGAGAGAGAGAGAGAGAGAGAGAGAGAGAGAGAGAGAGAGAGAGAGAGAGAAGGATGAGAGAGAGAGAGAGAGAGAGAGGAGAGAGAGAGAGAGAGAGAGAGAGAGAGAAGAGAGAGAGAGAGAGAGAAGAGAGAGAGAGAGAGAGAGAGAGAGAGAGAGAGAGAGAAGGATGAGAGAGAGAGAGAGAGAGAGAGAGAGAGAGAGAGATGGAGAGAGAGAGAGAGAGAGAGAGAGAGAGAGAGAGAGAGAGAGAGAGAGAGAGAGAAGGAAGGAGGGAGGCGGAGAGAGAGAAAGAAGAGAGAGAGAAAGAGAAGGATGGAGAGAGAGAGAGAGAGAGAAGGATGGAGAGAGAGAGAGAGAGAGAAAGAAAGAGAAGGATGAAGAGAGAGAGAGAGAGAGAGAAGAGAAGGATGGAGAGAGAGAGAAAGAAGAGAGAGAGAGAAGGAGAGAGGGGGAGAGAGAGACAGAAAGAGAAGGATGAAGAGAGAGAGAGAGAGGAGAGAGGGGGAGAGAGAGAGAGAGAGAGAAGAGAGAGAGAAAGAGAAGGATGAAGAGAGAGAGAGAGAAAGAAGAGAGAAGGAGAGAGGGAGAGAGAGAGACAGGGAGAAGGAGAAAGGGGGAGAAAGAGAGAGTTAGAGGGAAGGATGGAGGGAGAGGGGAGAGAGAGAAGGACAGAGAGAAAGAGAGAGAGAGAGAGAAGAACATAGAGAGGGGGAGAGAAAGAGAGAGAGGGAAGGAGAGAGAGAAAGAGAGAGAGAAAAATGAGAGAGAACGACATAGAGAGAGGGGGAGGGAGAAGGATGGAGAGAGCGGGACGGAGGGATGGAGAGAGGGGGAGAGAAAGACGGCGAGGGGGGAGAGAGCGAAAGAGAGAAGGACGGAGAGAGGGGGAGCGAGAGAGAAGGCGCGCACGAGAGAGAAGGAAGGACGGGGGAGAGAAAGAGAGATAAACAGAGGGACAGGGAGAGAAAAAGAGAGGGAGAAAGGGAGGGAGTGAGAGAGAAGTGGGGAGGGAGAGAAAAAGAGACGGAGAGAAGGAGAAAGAGACAGAGAGAGAGCGAGGGAGGGAGAAAGGGGAGATGGAGAAGGAGAAGTAAAATGAAAGAGAGAAGAAAGTAACTAATAAAAGAGAAGAGAATAAGAGGGGGAGGGGCAGAGAGAGGGGTGTAAAGGACAGAAAGAGAGGAAGAGAGAAAGAAAAAAGAAGGGGAGGGGGAGAGATGGAGAGAGAGAAAAGAGAGGGGTTAGTAAGAAAGAGAGAGAGAGAGAGAGAGAGAGGAGGGAGAAAAAGAGACGGGCAGAGTGGGGGAAAGGGAAGGGGGAAGGGCGGAAAGAAACGGGGAGAGAGAGGAGTGAAAAGAGAGATCGAAAAGGAGGATAAAAATGGGGAGAGCGAGGAGAAGGAAATGAGAAAGAGAGGAGGTGTAGAGAGAGAGAAAGAGAAACAGAAAGGGGGAGGGAGGGAGAATGTAAGGAAAAGGGTGATAATAAATGATCAATACAAAAAGAGAAAAAGAGAAAAGACAGAACAGAAAGAGAAAGAGAGAGAGAGAGAGAGAGAGAGAGAGAGAGAGAGAGAGAGAGAGAGAGAGAGAGAGAGAGAGAGAGAGAGCAGACACGTTCCCTCCAATTACCCGACGGTGAGTTTGATATTTGACCCGACACCAGAGACTCGTCCTATTAACTCTGCGGCCTCAGGGATTTGGGAATCAAACCCACAACCTCTCAGACCTGGTTCAGTCCTGGTTTAACCCTGGTTTAGTCCTCGTTTAGTCCTGGGTTAGTCTTAGTTTAGTCCTCGTTTAGTCCTGCTTTAGTTCTTGGTTTAGTCCTGGTTTAGTCTTGGTTTAGTCCTGGTTTAGTCTTGGTTTAGTCCTGGTTTAGTCCTGGTTTAGTCTTGGTTTAGTCCTGGTTTTAGTCCTGGTTTAGTCTTGGTTTAGTCCTGGTTTAGTCCTGGTTTAGTCTTGGTTTAGTCCTGGTTTAAGTCCTGGTTTAGTCTTGGTTTAGTCCTGGTTTTAGTCTTGGTTTAGTCCTTGGTTTAGTCTTGGTTAGTCCTGGTTTAGTCCTGGTTTAGTCCTGGTTTAGTCCTGGTTTAGTCCTGGTTTAGTCCTGGTTTAGTCTGGTTTAGTCTGTTTAGTCCTGGTTTAGTTCTTGGTTTAGTCTGGTTTAGTCCTGGTTTAGTCCTGGTTTAGTCCTGGTTTAGTCTTGGTTTAGTCTTGGTTTAGTCCTGGTTTAGTCCTGGTTTAGTCTTGGTTTAGTCCTGGTTTAGTCCTGGTTTAGTCCTGGTTTAGTCCTGGTTTAGTCCTGGTTTAGTCTTGTTTTAGTCCTGGTTTAGTCCTGGTTTAGTCCTGGTTTAGTCTTGGTTTAGTCTTGGTTTAGTCCTGGTTTAGTCTGGTTTAGTCTTGGTTTAGTCCTGGTTTAGTCCTGGTTTAGTCTGGTTTAGTCTGGTTTAGTCCTGGTTTAGTCTTGTTTAGTCCTGGTTTAGTCCTGGTTTAGTCTTGGTTTAGTCTGGTTAGTCCTGGTTTAGTCTCTGGTTTAGTCCTGGTTTAGTCCTGGTTTAGTCTTTTAGTCTTGTTTAGTCCTGGTTTAGTTCTGGTTTAGTCTGGTTAGTCCTGGTTTAGTCTTGGTTTAGTCTTGGTTTAGTCCTGGTTTAGTCTTGTTTAGTCCTGGTTTAGTCTGGTTTAGTCTTGGTTTAGTCCTGGTTTAGTCCTGGTTTAGTCCTGGTTTAGTCTTTAGTCCTGGTTTAGTCTTGGTTTAGTCTTGGTTTAGTCTTGGTTTAGTCCTGGTTTAGTCCTGGTTTAGTCTTGGTTTAGTCTGGTTAGTGGTTTAGTCCTTGGTTTAGTTTAGTCCTGGTTTAGTCTGGTTTAGTCTGGTTTAGTCTGGTTTAGTCCTGGTTTAGTCCTGTTTAGTCCTGGTTTAGTCTTGGTTTAGTCCTGGTTTAGTCCTGGTTTAGTCTGGTTTAGTCTGGTTTAGTCTTGGTTTAGTCCTGGTTTAGTCCTGGTTTAGTCTTGGTTTAGTCCTGGTTTAGTCCTGGTTTAGTCCTGGTTTAGTCCCTGGTTTAGTCCTGGTTTAGTCTTGGTTTAGTCTGGTTTAGTCCTGGTTTAGTCTTGGTTTAGTCCTGGTTTAGTCCTGGTTTAGTCTTGGTTTAGTCTTGGTTTAGTCCTGGTTAGTCCTGGTTTAGTCTTGGTTTAGTCCTGGTTTAGTCCTGGTTTAGTCCTGGTTTAGCCCTGGTTTAGTCTTGTTTAGTGTCAGTGGTTTAGTCCTGGTTTAGTCCTGGTTTAAGTCCTGGTTTAGTCCTGTTTAGTCTTGGTTTAGTCCTGGTTTAGTCCTGGTTTAGTCTTGGTTTAGTCTTGGTCCTGGTTTAGTCCTTTTAGGGTTTAGTGGTTTAGTCCTGTTTAGTCTGGTTTAGTCCTGTTTAGTCCTGGTTTAGTTCTTGGTTTAGTCCTGTTAGTCTTGTTTAGTCTTGGTTTAGTCCTGGTTTAGTCTTAGTCTTGGTTTAGTCCTGGTTTAGTCCTGGTTTAGTCTTGGTTTAGTCCTGGTTTAGTCCTGGTTTAGTCTTGTTTAGTCCTGGTTTAGTCTGTTTAGTCTTGGTTTAGTCCTGGTTTAGTCCTGGTTTAGTCTTGGTTTAGTCTTGGTTTAGTCCTGGTTTAGTCCTGGTTTAGTCTGGTTTAGTCTTGGTTTAGTCCTGGTTTAGTCCTGGTTTAGTCCTGGTTTAGCCCTGGTTTAGTCTTGGTTTAGTCCTCGTTTAGTCCTGGTTTAGTTCTTGGTTTAGTCCTGGTTTAGTCCTGGTTTAGACCTGGTTTAGTCCTGGTTTAGTCTTGGTTTAGTCTTGGTTAGTCTGGTTTAGTCCTGGTTTAGTCTGGTTTAGTCTGGTTTAGTCTGGTTTAGACCTGGTTTAGTCCTGGTTTAGTCCTGGTTTAGTCCTGGTTTAGTCTTGGTTTAGTCCTGGTTTAGTCCTGGTTTTAGTCCTGGTTTAGTCTTGGTTTAGTCTTGGTTTAGTCTGGTTTAGTCCTGGTTTAGTCCTTGTTTAGTTGGTTGAGTCCTGGTTTAGTCCTGGTTTAGTCCTGGTTTAGTCCTGGTTTAGTCTTGGTTTAGTCCTGGTTTAGTCCTGGTTTAGTTCTTGGTTTAGTCCTGGTTTAGTCCTGGTTTAGTCTTGGTTTAGTCCTGGTTTAGTCTTGGTTTAGTCCTTGGTTTAGTCCTGGTTTAGTCTTGGTTTAGTCCTGGTTTAGTCCTGGTTTAGTCCTGGTTTAGTCCTGGTTTAGTCTGGTTTAGTCTTGGTTTAGTCCTGGTTTAGTCCTGGTTTAGTCCTAGTTTAGACTTGGTTTAAACCTGGTTTAGTCCTGGTTTAGTCCTGGTTTAGTCCTGGTTTAGTCCTGGTTTAGTCCTGGTTTAGTCTTGGTTTAGTCCTGGTTTAGTCCTGGTTTAGACCTGGTTTAGTCTTGGTTTAGTCTTGGTTTAGTCCTGGTTAAGTCCTGCTTTAGTTCATGGGTTAGTCCTGGTTTAGTCCTAGTTTAGACTTGGGTTTAGTCCTGGTTTAGTCTTAGTTTCGTCTTAGTTTAGTCCTTCTTTGGACCTGGTTTAGCCCTGGCTTAGTCTGGGTTTACTTCATAGTTTAGTCCTGGTTTAGTCCTGATTTAGTTCTGGCTAAGAGAAGGAGACGGGCTAACCACTCTGCTACAGTAACATGGGAAGAACATGCAAACTCAGATCAGAAAACAGCGTAAAATTGACCCTTTAATTCATAAAAATGTAAATAAAGTCCAAAACACATAAATAATTTAATATGCAATTTATTTTATTTTGACAGTAACATTTTTAACACTTTGTCCAACTTTTTTTTTTTACAATTTCACAACAATATTCAGCATTTGAGCCAAAATTATAATACAATTCCTCTACTTTTCTACAAAAATAAACATTTCCATTGACTTTTATGGCACACGTTAGTCAGAACTGAACACACGGACATGCTCGACTTTGGAGTAACATTGAGAAACGGGACTCACAGATACCACGGAAAACACATTAAACACGTATTATTTTTACATCGTACAGTACGGTCCATTACTTCAAACAATAGAAAACGACGACACTGATACGAGCACAATTATGAGCTTTGACGTTTTTATATTTTAATGTAAGAAGTTAATCCGGCCTCTGCGGATTTTCGAGTCGAAGCTTTGACAATAGAAAAATATACGGCGGTTTTAGATGGTTACGATTGGTTTCCATGGAGATTAAGGATTATAGGCTCATTTTACAACACTTGATAACTTCGTAAGGGCAAATCGGTCACCATAGCAACACCGAAGACTACATATATATATATATATATTTTTTTTTTACATAATTCGCATTCAAACGTACGACAACATCATGAGACTTTACATTAAGGCAGTAATTAAACAAATAGAAAGTTATGTTTTTAAAGGTGTATTGTGTAAGATTAAACCTTTCTGTCACCATGGAGACCAAACCAGACCAAGTTACAGGTCAGATCTGTATTTTTGAGCTGTAAAACCGTCTGTTATTGAATAAATAAGGTAAAGTAGAGCTGTTTAATGCCATACTATGGAACATTCCAACAAGAGCAATGACATATCCATAAAAACAAGTAGGCGACGGACCGCCAACCAAAAAGTTACACAGTGCACCTTTAGGTATTAATTTAATTTCATTTGAGACATATAGAAGGACATTTACCATGTTTTTCGGACTATAAGGCGCACTTAAAATCCTTAAATTTTCTCAAAAATCGACAGTATGCCTTATGTATTAATTCTGGTTGTGTTTACTGACATCGAACTGATTTTATGTGGTACACAGCACTCAAAAATCTGTCAAAATGTTTTAATACGACTTTTGTAAGCTACAAAGCCACACCGCTTGATGGATTGTCGGAGCATTACGGCTGCTGGAGTCAGGTAGAAGCTGAACCGCATCAGCCACAAGAAGCAAACAGTTTTTTTCAGCACTTACAGTTTATGCAAATGAGTCATGTGGTTTTAAGTTAATTTCTGTAAAACATAAACAAATGTGCGCAAAGCTGCTTTAAAAACAGTATTACTAAATGTATATTTGAGTTAGCCAGGCTGGCGCCACCTAGTGCCTCCGCTCAATTTCATTTCTCTCCAGCAACTAGGTCAGGAATCAGAATAGATGAGACGGTTCACAAAAACCCCGGAAGTGCAAGTTCGGGCACCAGCCAATCAGCGAAGAGTCGTATATTCAGTGTTGTCAATGATTCCCGAGATCGAGGATTTAAAGCCGGAACAAAGCAAATGTTTGGTGAATTTTATCAAGGGGAAAGACGTTATTATTTTACGGGGTTTGGGAAAAGCTTAATATACCAGTTAACCCCGATAGCAGCGCCTTATATACGTCATGACCAAACAGCAGCGATTGGTAAAATAAAAAAAAATACCGTCGAGCAAACGAATCCTAATGCTGCAAGGTCAGACGGATTGTACAAAGTGAAACGAAGTTGAACCGGCTGATGAATCAGGCTATATTTGAGTTGTCCTTGTAGGAAACAAAAAAACAATCTTAAATTCTCCACAAATTCACGTTCATAATCCACATTCACCACAACAGGGAGGCAACGCCGGGTGACTTACACCACGAACTGCCGATGGATCGTCAACGCCTGGGCTAAAGATCAGTCTCAAGTGTTGTCCGTTTGTTTCGCTTAATGCGCTTTATAATCCGGTGCACCTTATGTATGAAAATAGACGAGAGAATTGCGCCTTATAATCCAAAAAATACGACAGTTGTAATAAAAACTGTGTTCACGTAACATTATAACGCAGATTTCCTATAGGTTAAAATTGACGTCAAATTCTATGGTGCAATCTTCTCTGTCCATATAAATAAACAAAAGTGATAAAAAAAAAGTATTATATATTTTTGTTCTGCTTTAAATGTTCCACAGTGTGACATTAAACATCTCCACCTTACATTTATTCAATTACAGATGATTTTATAGCTCAAAAACACCAAGAAAAACAGACATCTGACGAACCCTCCACCAGGAAAAGTTACACAGTACATCTTTAAACCATGAGATTATTATGGCAATTTGTGGAGATGATCACCCCAAACAAACAATGAGAAAGAGAAACATTTGTGGATCAGAAGTTTGGAGATTTTTGGAAAACAGTGAAGCTCCCGTAGAGTTATAAAGCCACAACATCTGAAATTATTACAAATTCTGGAACATGAACAACAACCAGCAGCCAAAAAATAAACATACATGGGACTATTTAATTCACATTTACACATTTGGACTTTTTCTGACAACATAACTACACAACAAGACCAAATGGAATTGTGTATTGACGCTAAGGAATTATAATTATCCAGCAAGTTTTCCCATTTAGTTATAATGGCAGACACACATACAGTAGTATATAGACTGAAGGTACAAATCAACATGGCTTTAGTGGTAGAGCGTTTGCCCTTAAACCACAAAGGTTGATGGTTCAATCTCAGCTCCAACCCGTAAACTGTCATTGTGCCCTTGAGCAAGACACTTCACCCTTCTTGCTTGTCTGGTAACATGAAGCTTTTCTCCTCAAACTGTGAATTATATAAGAATTTTAAAGCAATTTTGAGCATAATCTACAACTAATGCAGCAGTTGTAGTAGTAGTAATAGTAGTAGTAGTAGTAGTAGTAGTAGTAGTAGTAGTAGTAGTAGCGATCAAATTTAGTTATTTTGGATTCAGAAAGTAAACTGGGTCCTTGGTTTTTGCACATTTTTACGTCAGATGCCCTTCCTAAAACACCCAGCAACGTTCTTATAACTAAAGTTGAAATATTAACGAAGTGTCTTGCCCAAGGACACAAAGGCAATACCTTTTAGATTTGAAACAGGATCCTCGAACTTAGAGATATTTTTGCCCAATTTTGTATTTTATCGTCTAATATTGTCCACATGTTTTTTTCTTTTAAATAGTTTTTTTTAAAATCTTGCTGGATCTTTAAATCGTTAGTATCAAACAACCACAATCAAACACTTCACATTTTTACACAGATTTCTACATTGTCACAGCAATTTGAGCATCCAGCCACGTCAGACGCACGATATTTATAGTTAAAACTCACTTTTCCCCACTGATTTTTACAACATTTTGGGACCAAACTTCATGCACGATAAAAGTATTTATAGAAAACCTGTAGTTGGATTCTCTCTGTAGAATTTAAAACGACCATTACATAGAAAAGTAGTGTCCTATATGAGCTATACTTTCATGCATTTAAAGTTACATTGCAACTTGACCCCCACTGCAACACCTATTATTATTATTATTACAATATATAACTTTATTAACAGTATTTTTACATGTTCTATTAAAGGCCCTGTACCTGATTTTGTATTTTTATTTTTTATGTATTTATTTGTAATTGACTAAAATGTGTCTCGAGGTCAAAATAAGTCTGATGCGTACTACTGATGTAACGATATCCAAATCTCTCAGTACGATATTTTCACGATATACGTCTCACGGTACGGTATTTATTGCAATATTTTGTGGAGGTAAAACTGTTAATATGCTACTTTTTCCTCTTAAAATGCCTTGACAAGACTTAATCCAAAGAACTAAGATTTAAAAGTGCTGTTATTTCTTCATATAGTTTACACCAAAACGGAGCAAAGGATCATGGTCGATGTAGTTTCCTCTGTGTTTTTTTTTAGCTCTTGCTGCATCATAACAATAAATATAAGCAAAGAAACTCGTGATTCGATATATTGTGATGGTCCAAGGTATTATTGAGAGACTTTTGACGATACGATATCACGATATTTTGGTTATTGTTACTCTGTGTACTGTCTGCATCTAATTAGAAAGCATTTTATTGTCAGAAGTGCACATTGGCATCCTAGTTGTGGTCATTCCAGCCCTGGAATTGCCAGTCTCTACTGAACTAAAGGTAAAATTTCGCCGCTACCTTGAAAACTACTGCTTCATGACATCACAAGGTGGAACAGAGCATTTTGAAGTTACTGAAACATGTGTGAATGAAACAAAACACAACTCCAGGTCTGTTTCTGAGAAGCATTATAACACGGCTTAAAGCTCACAAGAGTCCATTTTGCGTCAAATATAATCTTTAACACAAACTAAATTAAGAGGAAAAATCTAAATAATAATAATAAACAATAGGGATGTAACAATAACTGAAATATCATGATATCGTATCGTCAAAAGTCTCACAGTAAGTTGCTTAAAGGCCTGGTTTTATAGTAGCAACAGCTTATAAAAATAGGGGACTACATATCCCATGATTAATTTCAGCGCAGAAAACATGAAGAGATATGGTTTTTTACTTTAATTCTTGGGATTATGATGGTAATAATTCACACCAAAATCTTGTCAAGTTACTTTAAAGGCAAAAAGGTTTCCCATCTACAATTATATCAGCCTCTTCAAAATATCGCAATAAATATCATACCGTGAGATGGAATATCGTTACATAAATTGTTAATAAATAAGGATTTAAATAGGACTTAAAGGGCATGTACCTTTTTTTTTCCCATGTATTCGAGCTAAACGTGACTTGCCGCAGTACAGATATATTTTATAAGCAGCTCTCGAGGTCGAAATAAGTCTTTTGTTTACTGTCAGCATCTAATTATAAAGCGTTTTATGGTTTGAGAATCAGGAATTGCGTGTTAGAATGCTAGATGTAGTCAGCTTTACCATCACTAACACTACAAAACACCGCACTGGTCTCTGAATGTTGTGAAAAGCGCTAAAAAAACTCAATAATTATGAAGCTCTGAATGAGTAAGATAACTGTGTAATAACTTCGAACGATTACAAACTGTTTACAATGAACTACTTTAGTTTTTTTGCGTTTTTTAAACTGTAAAAAATCAGGTACAGCGCCTTTAAAAATGCAAATTAAAAGCATCTATGATATAAGAACTCTGGCACAGTGATTTGCCTCAGCTAGCATTGTGATGCTAACTCGCTAATGCTAACCCGCTAATGCTACTCTAGATTTTTACTAACTATTGCTCAAATATTGACAAAAACACCACTGAAACCACTTATTCACCTTCAAAACACTACAATATATAAAATAAATGCATATAATTTACATAGATTAAAGTGCAGTTATAGTTCATTATTTTATGTACAAAAAATAGCTTCTTTGGCAACACATACGGAGCAAATGACAAAAAATATTACACAATAAACATTTACATTTATTATTATTTTTTAAATAAATAGATCCTATGCACGATATCGATAGTTTTATATGATGTCTCTAGTTTCTAAGTGATAAAATAATATTGCAAGAAAAATATATGTCAAAAATAAAGTTACATGCAGAAGTGGGTAGAGCTCTGTTATGTTTACTTGAGTAACTTTTTAAAGAAATTGTACTTTTCAGAGTACTTTCCTAGCAGCATACTTTTACAACTACTCGAGTAATATTTTATTGAAGTATACTCTTGAGTAAAAGTGTAAAAGTTTAAAAGGACAAAAGCTTTATGTGGATAATATGAAATTTTTGTGTCTTTTACTTGAAAATGCCAGATTCGGTTCAATATTTAAAGCTGCGTTGTGTAACTTTTCTGGTGGAGCGTCCGTCAGATGCTTTGCTTTGTCTGGAATGTTTCACAGTGTGGCATTAAACCTTTCTATCTTCACGGAGACCAAACCAGACCAAGTTACAGGTCAGATCTGTGGAGCGGCGACCCCGCTCACAGTCAGAATGTTTGTTTTTCTAGGTATTTTTGAGCTATAAAACCACCTGTAATTGAATAAATGTAAAGTAGAGCTGTTTAATGTCACACTGTGGAACATTCCAGAGCAATGACATCGGCATAGAAACAAGCAGGTGACGGACTTCTAACCAGAAAGTGACATAGTGCACCTTTAATGTTGTCTTCTTCCAATTAACTTCAAATTCACATTGCTAAATACTTTTTTATTTGTACTTGAGACATTTCTTGGACCATGACTTTGTACTTTCACTTTATAAACTATACAACTGTACATTTATTTATTTATTTTTTTTTAAAGTAACGTTACTCTTGCTTAAGTACAATTTTTGGCTACTCTACCCACCTCTGTTTACATGATATTTTTGGTATTTTAAAACAAGTTGTCTGTACATAATCATATCATTTAACAATATTTATGGTTAAACTTTAAAATCAGATTCAAACAAACACTTCAGTGCAGTTGGTCTGAGAAGGAATGTTAAAGAAATTGCATAATACAGTAAATATATAGCTACATAGTTTTCAAATGTTGACATCTTTACTCTTTTAGCATAGAAGTCCATTTAAAGTGCTTATGACAGGTTTCGATGAGTCTCTATTTTGGACTTAATTTGGTGGGATAAATGCAAATGATAGTTTTATACAAATCAAGAAG
Source organism: Boleophthalmus pectinirostris (assembly GCF_026225935.1). Lineage (NCBI taxonomy): Eukaryota > Metazoa > Chordata > Actinopteri > Gobiiformes > Gobiidae > Boleophthalmus > Boleophthalmus pectinirostris. The sequence goes on from NW_026571047.1 coordinate 32,724,838, forward strand.
CAATTTGTGAAGAAAAGTTGAAAAATATATTGAAAATTACAGAGAAAGTGGAGAATTCTGTCCAAAAGTTCTGCACAATTTGCACAAGAAACAACATTTTTCTGATACTTTAAACATTATTTAAAGAAAACAAAGGTGTTTTTCTTATCATTTTATCTGTTATATAATCAATTTCTGTGCACATCAGAGGAGTTTGAGGAGTTGAATTCTTTAGTGATGTTCTAAAAATGGTCAAATTTGGAAAAAGAATTGTAATATTTTTGTTGTAAAATCTTATATATATATGTATATATATTAAATATATGACCGTAACTGTGTTTTAGTCAAATGAGTGGTCCAACCTGTCATAGTCACTTTAAAACATAGTGTAGTTTTCTTTTATTTGAATAATATTTAAAATACACACTCACTCTCCTCTGGGTTAAATGCATGGCTTTGGCTCCTAAGGCAGCACCAGTTTTTACCATAAAATTCTCTATACATTTTTCTAACTGGTTTTGAATAAATACCGATGTTTTTTATTTTGAAATATTTGGTCACTGGTTCCAACTCAATAGCATTTTCACAATAAAGTCACTGTAGAAGACATATTATGCTTTGGTCTCATATATATAGTGATAATCTATGACAACAGTGGATCATATGTTATAATTTGGACATTTTTAATCAGAATATTAATGTAAAATGACTTAATAAAAGAAGAAATAAGTCTGTTCTTAGTGAGTTAAAGTGGAACTAAACTGTGTATATTTTTTTTATTTTTTGGCAATGTTGGTGTAATCTATCGGTAAATTTGTAGCTTTGCGGTAAAAACTAAAGTATAAAAATGAGTGAGTCCTGGATCCACTGTTCACTGATCATTTCAAGTACTATGTGACATCACACAAGACTGCCTTGATTACAGCCTAGTGCATTCTTCCCTTTAGTCCTCCAGACCCCCTCCCCCCACACACACTTTCCCCTTTTAGTCCTTTAGACCCTGCCCCTCCTCCTCCCTCCTCCCTCACCCTTCTCCTTTAGTCCAGAC